>NC_090984.1:87359961-87662991 GCF_041146395.1 Eulemur rufifrons
GACACAGAGAAAAGGAGGTTGTGAGGCCCCAGAGGAGATGGGAGGAGCAGAAACTAGTGGCTAAGTGTGCCATTTATGCAAGTGAGGAATCAAAGTCCCCAACCTGGAGCAGCTTCCACAGGCAACCTGACCATGAAGCTCCCAAGGAACAGCCTTGTACAAGCTCAGGGCTTGGAGCACTGGGATCTTTCTGGCCCCATGTAGAGAATGCCTTCCTTCAAGACTGTAGGGTGAGCCAAGCAGGAAGGAGGAGACAAAAGCTACAAAGATCTTAGATCTTTTTTTTTTTTTGCCTTTTTTTTTTTTTTTTTTTTTTTGAGACAGAGTCTCACGCCCGGGTTAGATTGCAGTGGCGTCATCATAGCTCACTGCAGCCTCAAACTCCTGGGCTCAAGCGATCTTCCTGCCTCAGGCGGACAAGTAGGTGGTATTAAGGCATGCACCACTACACCAGGGTAATTTTTTCTATTTTTCGTAGAGATGGGATGGTGGTGGTGGTGGTCTTGTTCTTGCTCAGGCTGGTGTTTAACTCCTGGAACTCCTGAGCTCAAGCAATACTCCTGCCTTGACCTCCCAAAGTGCTAGGATTACAGCAGGCATGAGCCACCACTTCTGGCCACTTGCCTTGGTTTTGATGGGTTTTTCAGAGTCATCCATAATCTCCTTGCCTACAGCTTGGTAAAATGGGGCCTGGAGATAAGGAATATGCCTGGGGAGAAGAAAGACAGATCTGTTTTCTCCAGGTAGTTAGCTCACCATTACTGAGGGAATCAGACAGGAAATGTGACTGCAGTAGCACAATGTCTAAGCAGCTATGCATAGAAAACCACACAAGCACTCTATGGCTATGCACAGTAATGAATAGTAAATCTTAAACGACCTAACAGTGGACAAATGAGTTTCTTTTTTTAAATGGGCATTTCACTTAATTTCACTTAATGGGTCATCACATTGGGATGTTTCACATTCAGCAGTGACGAATGCTGAGGTGATATTCCTCAGGGTTGACTGGTGGTGGTCTGGAGTCAGGTTGGTTAAATTGCCTTTTGATTTTTTGGCGTATAGTTTTCTTGGAAAGGCTTCAGAAAGGATTTAAGACAACATGTGTATAAGTATTCTATAAAGTTAGATTTAATTTCACATGGGTTAATTGCTACACATTTTGTCAGTGGGGTTTAAATCCCAACTGTTTACACGATTCCTAGATTATGCTTCTAATGAAGTTACAGACTTTTCTGCAATTGATCTGTAACGGTGAGGCAATCACTGGAGGCTTTCCAGCAGCAATGTGAATTATGTGTTTGGATGCCAACTAAGCAGAGTTGATGTATGACCCAAGCCTTAATTTTCCTCCCAGTGATCATTTCCCTTTCTATTTATCCATACATTGAATGTGAGGGTGGCAGTGCAATCAGACCTATGCAGTTTGGAAGTGCTCAAGCAAAACAAATGGAAAAATGTGAACTAAAGCTTCTCATGTGAACTGTTAAATGAGATCAGTGGGACCAAATTTGATCTTTACCCTTTAAACTCAATCTGCAAGTGCATGATCGAATTCAATGCTAAAACTAAGCCTTCACCTACCTATGCGACTCTGAAGACAGCAGTGGATGAGTTTCTTAAATGTATTGCTAACAGATTTAGCTTAGATAAAATAATTTTTGTATATTGTAGCTTTCATTGGGAACATCAACCTTTAATTATAATAATCCTTTTTATTTTTTAAATTATTAGAGTTTTATTTGCAATTGACAAATAATAAGTACATGTATTTATGGGGTACAATATGATGTTTTGATACATATAAACATTGTGAAATGATTAAACCAGGATAATTAGCATATCCATCATCTCAAATATTTGTCATTTCTTTGTGGTGCGAACATTTAAAATTCTCTTTTAGCTATTTCATAATATATATTATTATTACCTATAGTCACCTTGCTGCACAATAGAATGCCAGAATGTATTCCACCTAACTGTGACTTTGTGCCCACTGACCAATGTCTCCTCTCATTTCTCCATCCACTCCATCCCCCCAACCCCAATCTCTGGCAACCACCATTCTACTCTCTACTTCTGTGAGTTCAACTTTTTTACATCCTATGTATAAATGAGATCATGTAGTATTTACTTTCTGTGTCTGACTTAGTTCACTTAACATAATGTCCTTTAAGTTCATCCATGTTGTTATTGTTTGTTTATTTTTAAAACTCAATAGTATTCTGTTGTGTATATATACCACATTTAAAAAATACATTCCTGATAATCCTTTTTAAGACATCTTTAGAAAATCATTTTCCTTCCTCTCCTTACTCGCTTCTTAAAACAAGATTACATTTTAACTGTTAGTCTATAGATGTTTTTCTCGAGAATTCACACTGAAATTTAACCGTTAATATTCTCTTTCTGGCCCAAGCAGTCGCTCAGGATATAGGCCTAAATCAAATAATGTGCATTTTTCTCCCAAGGCAAAAAGGCTGCTCTTACTGATGCCTACTAAGAACAAATCTTCAAGTTTCCCTTTTCTTTGAGAAATTTAAATTGCGGACCCAGAGGTGGAGATGTGCGCTATTATTTTCCAGGCAGCATGAGACCAGGGTGGAGTGGGGCATGGTGAATTAGAGTGAAGCTTCAGCTAGTTTCATTGAGCTAAACACCAGTCTGGCCAGTGCTAGTGCCTGAGTTCCAGAAATCTCAATTTTCAGCTATGTGCTTTAAAATACATCAGCTCTGAGTCCACCCAAAATTAAGACGTCTCCCTGCTCTCGGCAAGTCTGTACTTTAATTTTTTTGTTTTTTTAAATAACATTGAGATGAATTTTAGAGGGCAGCAAATGAGGAGACCAGTCCAAAAGATTTCGCTATCCCTTCATTCCTTCTTTCTTCCTCTTTTTTCCCCATCAAATACAGTGCCAAGCAATGTCAAAATTCCACCCTTCCGGCTCTGGCCCTTTGCCTGGCAGTGGGATTATTCATTTGCCCAGGTGGCCCAGGGCCCTGGACCTGGCTCAGGTCACTTGGCAGTGCAGGGAGGACAGAGGGATTCCTGTTACCTGTGGCTGGGCTTCTGCAGGTGCAGTCAGATGACCACTCTGACCCCGTTTATTACTTCCCTCGAGGCACAGTTATATGTCCATGATGACATCCAGTCCTAACTCTGTGTCTCTTTTCGAACTCCATAGGACAAGTTTCTGCTTGTTTTCTTTTCATTTTTTAAACAGAATCAGAAAGCAAATTGGCGTGATTGCTAAACAAAGGGATAGAGGCAAAAGCTCCTAAAGATCTTAAACTGGCTTCCTTGCTACCAATTTGCAGCCTGGTGAAGGACACAGATCTTGGAGCATCTTAGCTTTAAAACAGTGGAATAATAAAACAATGAGCTCAGTCTGATTATCTCATCTCCTGAGAAGGGAGAAAAATGTAACAGAGAAGTGTCCAGGTATCTTAGGTTCTACTGGGGCGATTTTTCCCAAGGGCCTTCCATCATAATACCAACTTGGACCCGTACCCTCTCTGAAGTAGTTCCAAGCGCAGAGTGCAAAGCCTTGGCCAGCCGCCTGCCTTCTTTCTTACTGCCTTGTTCTGGGTCTCAGCATGCTCACAGGTATAGTGGCAGAAGCAAAACCAAGGGCTTAGGATTCTCTTTATTAGTGCAGTGTCGTCTTCCATGGGGCTTTTCCAGGGTTTGCTCAGTTATCCTGTGGAAGGTAGGTCCCTTGGTGCTGCCAGATGTTTTTTCAGACCTTCATTCCTTCTAGATGTTTCCTGCTGTTACTGGTATGATGCCCTCTGCAGGATTTTACACTCAGACTTTGGACATCTCCGAGCAGAAAGGGACAGTTAATCTCTATGTGATTATTTGCAGCCGAGGTGGCTCCAATGCTTAGGCTCTATATAACCAAGGTCTCTGGGGGTGTGTCCAGCTATCCTGCCTGGCGCTCCTGGTGGGGTGGAGGTGAGGAGGCTGCTATCTAGGGGAAGCTGGAGGCGGCCCACTGTGCCAGGCACTACCCGGGGCGTGTCTGAGCCAAATGACACACAGCACCGACTGCTCTTCCTGGATCCAAAGCAGTGGGACAGAGCTCAGATCTCGGCAATGACACTGTTAGCTACCCTCTAATGAGCACTTCAGCAGCTTCCCATTGCCCTTAGGGTAACATCCAAACTCATTGACGTGATGTCTTGGTTTGGGTTCCCTTAGACAAAGCTCAGAGTGCAAATGGTTTGTTTGGGAGGCCATCCTGGGAGACAGAGCCAGCAGGTGGGGAAGTGATTCGGGGGAATGAACAAGAGTTAGTAAAGGGGGTGTCATCTAGCTTCTTCCATCATGAGTGAGTAGAACTCAGTCCCGCTGTGGGATTCTAGGAACAATGTAGAATACACACTTCAGAAATATCCCCTCAACAGCATCCCAACTCCTGGCCTCACTGAGGGGAGGCTGAGAACTGCTGAGGGGGGTGGCCAGGGGGTCTGAGTTCTCTGTCATTTCCAGCCAGTCACACGCATGAGGTCAAGTTGGAGAAAGCCCTAAGGCAGAGAGATGTGAGTCCCTGCAGTGTGTCTGGAAATGGGAAAGGCCCAGGAGACCAGGCAGCTGGGAAGGCACCAACAGCACCTGCCCAGCTCGCTTGTACATCTTCCCACACGAGCGGGCCTCTGGCTGCTTCTCCAGCCTTAACCAAGGAAGAGGGTGTACACAAAGGAGATTTGTGTTTGGGGAGATGATATTTCCCTCAGGAGGAGTTAGGCGTCGTTATGTGGAGAAGCTGATACGTGGTAAGCAGGAAGGTCACCATCGCGGCGGACCAAGGGTGTTCACGGGGACAGCGGGTTAGTCAGCAGATCTCTAGGACGATACCCATAGCTGCTGCTTGTGAGTGCTTAGTATGCACCGTGCGCTGTGCTAAAGGCTCTCCTGCGTTCCTCAGTCCATCTTCACAATAGCCTCGTGAACTAGAATACATTATTCTCTTTCTGCAGGTAAGGAAATAAGTTTCGGAGAAGTTAAGTGGCTTGTCTGAGGCCACATGCCTGTAAATGGTAAAGACAAGATGTAAACCCTGCTTTTCTGACTTTGCAGCCTGGCCTTTTTTTTTTTTAATTTTTTTTGTGGGAATGTATGATATTTTAATCTCAAACAATCCTCCTACTTTTTCCATGCCACTAATTTGTTGAAGAGATTGTGGAATCAGTTGTCCCATGGAATGTCTTGTGGATTTGGGGGTCTGTCTGATTGGTTCCTCTTGATATCATTTACCTTGTTTCTCCAGCCCCTGGATTTTCTGTAAACTGTGACTGGGCCCAAAGGCTTCTTAGATGCAGATTTAATTATTTAGTAACACCCCTTCCAGCTGGCGCTGTATGCATCATGCCGTGTCACATGGGGAGGCTGAACTCAGAAAATTGGTCAGTGGGGCAGGAGGTGACAGTGATCCCTCCACTGTAAGGCTGCACTTTCCCCCCTTACAGTCAGCAAGTAAGCTGTAGGGTAATACTTCCAAAGCCTGTGCTCTTAACCATAATGCAATAGAACTATCTGAGCACCAGCGTTTCAGATTAGATGTGGGTCATACGAAATCCTACTCCCATCCAGGTGCCCAGCCCAAACTGAGAGGATCTCAGACTTCAGACAGCCTTTCTTTTACAAGGAAGTGAAGAAAAGACAGGCTGGGTACGCCCCCTTCGCATTTCCCTAGACCTCGCCATGGTAGAGGCTTTCTGACCTTATCTGTCAGCTTTCATGTGGAGATAACAATTGGGCTCTTGCTGGTTGCAGAGGGTGAGCAAGGAGGAGGCCAAGACAGGAGATGTTGGCATAGAGCTCATTACCTAAGGACACCAGCCCACGGCTCCCGCCTTCCTTCCTGCCCAGTGGTAGGCGCGGCCCCTCCTTTCCTGCGCTTACCCAGATTCATTCCAGATGCCGCTGGGCCCCTCTTTGTCTCTCATGCCAGCTGCCGCCGCAGGTCCCAAACAAGCAAAGACACTGCCAGCTTCCACTTCCAATTATGTCAAATGGGCCTATTATGCAATCAGATTTGGTGGAGCCCCAAAATAGACCCCAAAGTACCAAGTGATTTAATGACTTTCCCACACACTCTGTTCTCATGAACCCTCTGTCTGGCCTGGTGAGCTGCTCTGCGTCATCCAGGTGTGTCGTGGGGTCTGGAGCTATGCAGGGACAGCCCAGGGCTAAATTACTGTCACTGCTCCCTGGGGGGCCCTAAGGCAGGCTCTTCCAGCAGTGCCTGTCATTGTCCCTGCACCATCACTACATGTCCTTGACATTTGGGGGTAGGGAAAAAGTTCATGGCCCCCCCCATTCCAAAAAGCAAGACGAGACCAATAATAATAATTGTGGTTTGCCCTCAGGGCAAGTGCAGAGGATTGGAGCACATGAATGCTTGCTGGGCCAACCCACCTGGAAGAGACTTCGGATATCCCTCCCCTCCCATCCCCAAATCTTGCCAGGTCAGCAAGGGGCATATGAAAATACTTCTAAGACAGAAAAGTAGTTGCTGAGACTTTTGGTCAAATTTCTGGTCTTATTTTGTTCCTGAAGGGCAGGCCAAGTTCTGCATAAACGAGACAAGTTGTAAAGAAATATTTTAAGGCTAAGTGAGAGTGCAGTGTGAATAGTGAAAAACTGGCATAGGCTGCCCCGTGGTCAGGGTAGCAGGGAAGATCCAGGAAGACTGCGTTGGTATTTGGAGGGAGGCAAGACCACGAAGTCAGACGCTGAGCCAAGGGAGTGGCAGCACAGACAAACGGTGGGGTTGGGATGTGGGGCGATCTAGAGACAGGCCTGGAGTGACAGAAAGAGTAGTCCCTATTTTTGGAGAACGTTTAGCTGTCATTTCTTTTCAAATGTTTTATAAAACTTCCAATCTTACAGGGGGCCGAATTCCTTCAAAGTGTATCCCTATTCAAAAACCTAACTTTTACCTTTGTGAATATCCATGATTACAGGGATTATCATCTGCTTTTGGTTATTTACAGTAATAATAACAAATAATATACCATGAGTTCCAACTACAGAACTTTTAAAGTACATAACATGTGTTTAATTCCTACAAGAATGCAATGATGGCAGTTCTATCATTATCCCCATCTTAACAATAGGAAATAGAAGCCGAGAGAGATTAAATTATTTGCTCAGAGTCACATGTATTCGCTAGGATATGAATTCCGGCACTCTGACTAGTCAAGAACCTTCACTCCATCTGTGCCTTATTGTGTAGTATTAATACGTCATAAATTCCTAAAGGGTGGTGATTACACCCTACTCTTATCTTTATACCATCTCTCACCTCACCCACCACATAATTAATGCAGCATCTTCCATATAACAGGCTCTTGTAAATATTTATTGGAAGAAGAAATGTTTCACTCTTGCTTCCCCTCTCTTCTGCCCTGTACTTGGGGAAAGAACTCTGGGAAGAATGACATACAGAAAAAAAAAAAATCCTTAAATTCTCATTAAACTCCTAATGAGTTTTATTATAGGAACAAATAAAGAGCAGACAAGCAGTGACCACTTTGGTCTTGCAGCTGTTGATCTGTAATTGCCTTTATCAGCACGTATGTTGTAAAGACTCAAGTGAAGCCTTTTGAGTCCTTCCCTTTGAAGAAAATCTTCTTGGAAGCAGAAGCTGCATGTGAGCTGGAGTTATTGTACTGTGTTTTTCTTCTTTCTTTTCTTTTCTTTTCTCTTCTCTCTCTTTCTCTTTCTTTCTCTCTTTTAACAAACTTCCCACTTCATGGAAAATTGTTTCATGTTTTTGAACACCCATGATGAGCTGCCACAACAGAAGATGCATGAATCAATAGTGTTGCAGCTATGAAATTGAGTGAAAAACCTCCACATAACCAGAAAGACTATTAAACTCTGATTCATGATCCCTTCGTGTAAAGCAATACTTGGCTTAGCCCGATTCCAGTAGAACAAAAGAGCTCAGGACATCCCTTGGGATGGGGTTTGGCCCATGGAAAGTGAGGTCTTTTGCTTGGGAAGTTCTCATTTTGAGTCATTTGGGCCCTGACTTCCTCTGCGGAGGCCACAGCTGTTTCTTTTTGTTATTTTTCCTTCTCCAGGATAGCTCCGAGCAAGGTGACCAATATAGCATGGGGTAAAGGAATGAACCTGGGCACCAAGAAGCCTGCATTCTAGTGCTAGATCTTTCTCCACCTAGTAATAACTCCTAATTTTTTCACATCTTGCCACATACGAGGCATTGTACCACATACTCTACATGACCTAAATTAGAGGCAGTAGACTGAGTGATTGAGAGCTTGGACTCAGGAGCCAACTGTCTATTTTGAATCATGATTCTGTTACTTTCTAGCTGTTTAACTATGTGTCTCTGTCTCAGTTTCTGGATTGCAAAAAAGGAAATAAATGTTCTTACTTCATAGGGTTGTTATGAGGATAAAGTGAGTTAATATGTGTGAGCCACTTAGAAGAGTGACTGGCATGGTAGACATTTTTAAGTTCATTAATAACAGTAATAATAATAATAGAAATAAAGCCTCACAACTCCATTAAGTAGGCAGCTTTCACTTCTATTTCAAGAATGAGGAAATAGTAGTTCAAAGCAGTTTCTAAGCTACTAAAAGAGGGATTCTGGATTCAAAACCATGATCTTACCCACAACATCTCCCTGGGCCACAGTTTCCTCAGCTATAAAATAAGGGGACAAGGTGGGCTCTGGGGTCCCTTTCAAACCCTGCAAACTGACTGCCTTCTATCCCTGCCCTCTCCATAGCATCTGCAATTTATCTCTTTCCAAGGGCTTTTCCACTTCCAACTTCAAATGTACTCAGATCTCCCTTAGTCTAAAAATTCTTCATTGTCCTTTCTGTTTGTGCCAGCTTCAGTATTCCGCTCCTGTCTACAAAGCCCAAGTTATTGGTAAGGAGTCCACTCCCACTAACCTCCCATCATCTCCCTCTCTCTGCAGGGTTTTTCTCACCTCCACCACTCAGCTAGTGGTCCCCTCCTGAAGGTCAGTGGTGACTTCCTTCTACCCAAATCCATTTACCTTTTTTGAGTTTTTCTCTGACTCAGAAGAAGAACTCTGCAGTATGTAACATGTCAAAATGTAATGATCTGTAATAATCTGCCAGGTCCCTCTCCTCCAGAACCCCTCTACAGTTGGCAGGTCTCTTTCTCTCTCCCTCTCAAAAACATTCTTTTTGATGGCTATGCATTATTTCAGTATGGATGCACACAATTATTCCTCCCTATGGATGGACACTGAGGTTGTTTTCAATTCTTTGTTTGCAACCAATGCAGCACTGAGCCTCCCTGAACACACTTCTTGTGCATAGGTATGAGTGTTTTTCTAGGGTAAATAACCAAGATGGATTTTCATCTTTTAGCTCAGCCTCGCTCACATCCGAGACTAAGGCACGCTCCTAGGTAGGGAAGCTATTAGGAGATCTTACTTTAGTTTATGATTCACCAGGAGCTAATTTTGCTGGTGTGGTGCCCCATTTCTGACCATGGTAACTCATTTGTCTGAGCACCTGCTTTTGATTGTTCCTTTTCTGTCTAAGTGATTTACCCTGATTTTCCCCATGTCTGTGTCTCAGACCCTTGTATCCATACCTGTGAGATACCCAATACCTACCTGTTGGAGTCTCTGCCAATACTGCTCCTCTCTCCTCCCCCAGCACACTGATCTGGAGAGCCTCACCAGCTCTCGGCCCCTTGACTTGTGGGATGCTGATCCCACCTGTCCTTTTCCCTTACTCTAGTGTCCTGGTGTCATAGGTCCCATTAGAGTCCATGTCTCCCAGCTCCACCTGTGAGATTAGCTCCCTAAAATGACCCTCCGGCCCTATTGCAAAGTTCTGTCTGGACTCAGCCACTTCTTGGCCTGGTGGCTGCCTAAGCTCACACACTGTTATTGGGTTCCACATTGTCACACAGTACTGATTATCTTCCATTTCTAACTATATCTGGATTTTTCCCTCATGAATAAAACTTCCTTTCTTTTTCTTTTCCCCATTCCTTGATGTTCTTGAAGGATGGGTCTTTGCCCTGCTGTTCTTCCTATGCTCTCCCTTCTCTGATATTCACCTACTCTTAACTTACCTTGACAGATTCAAGTACAGTTTATTTCTGAATCTGCATACCCTTCCCTGCACTCCATTACCGCATTTCCAGTTCTCTCCATAACATCTCCCTTTGGATGTTTCCTATTCATTTCAATATGTCTAAACCCAACAGAACCATCTGCTATCATCCCACCCCATCTGTTCCCTTTCCAGCTTTCCCTATATCTGCAAATGATGACACATTTTCCCAATAACCCAGACTAGAAATCTTGGAATTATATCTGATTTATTTCTTTCTTCACCTCTTATATATAATCCATCACTGAAGCCTGCTGACTTTTTCTCCTTTAAAAATAATATAGTGGGTGACTTCTGGTTGCAAAGTGGATTGCGTACATGCATTTATCTCTGCTCCTTTCTGAAACATAACTAAAGTGGTGGTAAAGGTGTGTTTTTAAAGGCAAAAATCTATGCAAGAAAGGGAGAGGAGAAAAGCACAAGTTGGAAAGTAGACAGATGAGCAATAATAGATTTAGCAAACCTGAAAAAGCTAAACTGTAAACTAAGAGCAAAAAGATCTTAGGAACATCTCAATTTTTATGTCTCTGAAGAACTCAATGGCCCAGAAATTGGAGCCACTGGGTGCATTAGAAGTGGGGGCAAAGGAAGAGCTAAAGAGAAGGATCATTTGAAAGTCTTTTGTCAGCCAGTTCGAACCCTAGGTGCCCTTCCCCAATCCTTCCCACTCCAGAAAAAGACTAGAGGCTTATTCTCTGGAACAGAGGGTTTCTGACCTGGGATACCAGTAACTGTGGCAGGTAGGTGCTGTACTGAATATGGGGTGATCAATGAAAAGTTTATGTAGTGCATGTGAGACCTTTGGTTCTCTTTCTCTGTTAGCCCCCAGAGCTCAAGCTTCTCTGAGGTAGGAACTAGAGGATAGAAAATGTCTGGGAGCTCTGGCCAGCTCAAGAGAAAGACCTAGTGATACTGACACCAGAGATTCCGCAGTGATATGGCCTGGCCACCTCATCTTCTACGGAGGCCTGCAATCAACAAGCCCCATTCACTTTTAAATGTGGGCAGAGAAGGAACACCAGATTTTTGAGGAAAGCGTTTGATATGAAAGACAGAAACTAAAGCAATAACTTGAAAGAAACAGAGACTATGTAGTTAGAAGGAAACTGGGGGAAAAAAAGTCCCAGCCTTCTATCAATATTCTCCTCAGAGATCTAGGAGAATGTTTTGCACCCATGGAACAAGAATACAGATACTATGCAAAAAAAAAAAAAAAAAAAAATCAGAGAACAAAAAAGCTTTTGGAAAGTAAAGATATAGGAGAGATTTTTAAAAACTCAATAAAAATTTTAGAAAATAAATTTCTGAAAAACAAAACAAAACAGAAGAAGATGGATAATGGGGAACAATAGACATTCCAGAGAGAGAGAGAGAGAAAGGGAGAGAGAGAAAGAGTAAGCGAGCACACGCACAGCAAAGACAGAGGGGAGGAAAGTTATCAAAGAAATAATCTGTGAAAATCTCCCAGAACTGAAGAACCCGAGTTGCCAGACTGAAGGAGTCTGCTGAGTGCCATGATGGATTAAAATTACTCCAGTCCTTGTGAACTTTCAGAGCACATGGGACAAGGAGAAGATTTCTAAATCTTTCAGAGAGAGAATTCAAGTTTCAAACAAGGGCTAAGAATCAGGATGAGACCAAACTTCTTTACAGGATGGTTAGAAGTTAAAAGACAATGGAGCAATGTATTAATATTAAATATTCTGAAGGCATATGATTTATAACCTAAAACCGTATACCTACTCAAGCTAGCGTAAATTAGTGTGAGAGTATAATGAAGACCTTTGCAGTCATGCTATATCTCAAAAAATCTACCTCATGCACACCCTTTTTAAATAAGACGATGGCAGTTATGGCTTACCAACATAAGAGAGCAAATGAAGAAAGGTGAAGAACTGGATCCCAGGTAAAGGCAATCCAACATAGGAGGTAGACGAAAGAAATCCTGAGGATAAAGGCGAAAGGAAAACCCAAGATAACAATTGTGCACCAAGCGTGGAGCAGCCAGTCCATACTGGAGCAAATCAGAAGGCTCAAGGACAGAATTCTTCAAGATGAAGTTGGTAGCTACTTTTCTCCTCTTCTCTCTTCTCTTTTCCCTCTTTCTTTTCCTCCTCTTCTTGTACTATAATGTGGTTCCTTCAAATTTTTTTGCCATGAACTGTTTTCCCTTTATTTATTCCAAAAGCACTACCTGATCACTGTAGTAAATCAAACAAAATATTAATAATAGCTAACACCAATTATTTAGTGCTTGCTAAGTGTCAGACCCCCCTTAAGTGCATCATGTGCCTTATCTCAATCTTCATCCTAGTGCTGTGCTGTAGGAACTATTGTGATCTCCATTCACAGGTGAGAGAATGGGGCACGTGGAGGTCAAGCAACTGGCCTAGGGACACGTATGAGAAGTGGTAGAGCTGGCATTGGAACTGGAACCCAGTCTGACTCTAACGCCATGATCTTAACCACTGTGCTGTGTATTAAAGGAAAAGTTAAATTCTCTCCATTGCCTCAGTGTGCATCTTGCTGCATTTTTCATGTTCATATGAATACATGAACATGTATATGAGGTTCTTTTCCTTTTGTAAAGAAATTGAACCATATTAAATTTTCATTTTACTTCAGCTAACGTTTATTGGAGATACATTTTTTTGCTAGGCACTGTGCTGGAGATTGGGATGGAACCAAAGTTATGTAGTTCCTGATTATAAGGGTCTTCTAGATTAGTAAATTGAATATCCTGGTTTATTGATAGTTATTACCATAAAAACACTATTTTTTCAAAGACTTAGAGTACAATAAATATATTCAATGTTAAATTACACTAACGCTAAGCTTTCCTTTGATTCAAATACCACTTTACAGTCTTGAAATGCCTTTGCCTTTTTAGTATGAACATCAGTTATCCTTGAATAATACAGCAAAAATTTCTGTTATTTGAATTTTCAGGTGTTTGGATTCTAGGGAAGGAAGTCTACACTATGCTTTTAATCTGCCTCTCTGCCAACCTCTTCTTTTAAATGCTATCCTTCCTCATGCTGTGCAATTTAATAACAACATGTTCTTGGTCCCAGGCCAGATACTACGTAAATTAAAAAAGAAAAACCATAGATAATGTTGTCTAGATGACACATATGTTGGTGGTCTAACTCTTGGACTCGTGACAAACTTTACGCTCTATTTAGCAGAGATTTTGCTTCAGCACTTCACCCCTGTAAGGGTACAATGGCAGTAACTCAAAAAGAAAGCCTGTTTAGTCAAAGACAAATTGTTGGCTCAAGATGGTGCTTGTTTGCTGAGTGTAGAAGCAAAGGAGAAAGTAGGAAGTTCTTGCAATTGATTTGTCTTGAGAACTGCCAAGTTTTTTCTCACCTGTTGGTCAAGCTCAGTTAGAGACAGAGCTTGCGTTGTAGCTATTTTTACTGGAATTTGGACGTTGCTTCTGTGGAATTACTTGTATTGAAAGTAACTAGCCACCTGTAGATCTGAGTATATTTCCTCATTTGTAATCTTTACCTTTTATAGCTTTCCTATGGTTTCCATTTTTTTTTTTTTGATAACAGGAGAAAAATTATTGATGTGAAGCTGTGCGAGAGAGTAAGAGGACAGATCACTCTAGTTCCTTATCTGTAGAATGCAGTATTCTGTCACAGGTGGTGGTGGCCTATGTGAGGTCGGAGAATATATATCAAATCCTCCAAACAAGAGCTGAAATGCGATCTCTTCAGCATGACTGATGATCCGGGGTCTGGGAGCATGTTTGCTGGCTGTGATCACGTTCCAGAGGCTGCTGCTGAGCAAGTGTGATTGCAGTCTGCACATGATTTGTGAGGAGCAGTATGCGAGCAGGCTAGTGTTACAGCAATTTGTTCTGCTTCTTTTTCTTTTCGGATCAACTTGATTGATGTGTAATTTATGAATAACAAAATGCATGAATTTTAAGTGTACATTTCAACAAGTTTAAACAAATGTATATATTGTTGGTGAAACTGTAAAATAGTACAACGACTTTGAAAACCATTTGACAGTTTCTTAAAAAGTTAAACATACACTCAACAAATGACTTAGCAAGTATACTTTTAGGAGGTCATAAAAAAACATATGGAGGATTCAGGACTGAGGCGCAGATATTCCGACCTTAAAGCCTGTGCTTTCTATACCATGTCTCACTACAATTTTCCTAAATATTTGCCAACCATTCCTTCTGGGACTATTATTTTGCCTGGGAGTTTGTTTATAATTCTGCTGTGATGGAAATCTTTTTGTGGAAAGGTAGGAGGCAGAATATTTTATTGGAAAGTGCACTAGATTAAAACTCATGAGTCTTGAATTCAAGTCCTAGTTTGGCCACTAGATGGCTGTGTGACCCTGAGCCATCTTCTTAACCTCTCTGCCCTTAGATTCTGTTAAACAAGGGGGTCAAACTTGATGTTTATGCTGTTTTATAGCTCTCAAACTCTTAGGTAAATACCTTTCTATTAGGGAAAACCATGCAGGTGCCACTGAAGACCACCTTTCTGAAAAAAAACCTCCAGTTCTGAGTGCTTGAATTTAATAAAGTCAGAGTTAGCCTAATAATCCTGATCTGGCTGATCAAAACTTTGTGTCTCTGTTTCAGTCATCTAGTACCATCTAGTACTATGTAATCTAAAAGTAGTGGCTTATAGCTGAGTAATACTCCATGGTATACATATACCACATTTTATTATTAATCCACTCATATTGATGGGCACTTGGGTTGTTTCCACATCTTTGCTAGAAAATGTCAGAAAAACTCTTCCAGATATTGGCCTAGGCAAAGAATTTATGAAGAAAACCCCAAAGGCAATCATAGCAACAACAAAAAATTAACAAAAGAGAGTCTTCCTCATCAGCCACTTAAAGGCACATGCACACTCAAGGCTGTACCTTTTCTGGATCATTAGAGAGTGTGTCATCTGGGAGCCACTATTTGGCTGTCATAGGTTCTTTAAATTTTGTATTTGGGTTCTTCATAAAGGCTCGCATTCTCAATTTTGCCATGGGCCCCAACAAACTGCTCTTTTACACCAAGCCTGTCTCTCTTTCACTTCTTTCTGCTGTCTGCCTGGCCTCCGAGGGCATTTATGTTTGCACCCTTGACATAGTTCCACACCCCCAAATTATAGGTAACGGAAACAAGGTCCAAAGAGGTGAGGTGATTGATTTTTGTAAAAAAACAAACAAACAAAATTTAAAAACAACCCAATGATTGCTTTCTCATTTATTATCTGTTTTTGTCCTTTCAACAGCCCAGTGGTAGAGTTTATAAATGAGAAAGTAAATATTTTGGGTGTTAAAAAAACCTCTAGCCTGGATCTCCTGGTTCCCCCTGTAGTACACATTTCGATTAAGCACATGGGGTTGGCCTGAAGTGCAAGGGAGAGAGCATTTGCTGTTTCTCATATTAGGCCAGCATTTTCCTAGGATTCTGTGGTATCATCTTAACTCTCCCTGACTTAGCCTTAGGTACAGAGCAGATTTCATTTTCTGTCCTTGAAAAGCCCTCAGCAAATAAGTTGTTTACAGAGCCCCACGAATCACTTCATTTGTTATCTTAATGCAAATAATAAAAGCCAATGTGAAACTCAAGTGAGCAGTATTCCTTTGTGAAAACACTGCAGGGTGGCCTTTCATCTTGCATTGGAGACTGCTATAGAGCAAGAGCCAAGTCATTTATTTATTTAGCATCTAGAACAAAAAGAAGAAAAGTAGTAGCTGCTCAATAAATAGTTGAAGGCATGAATGGATTTTTAGGGACACCATAAGTGAGCCTTCTTTACTTCCTCCATGAATTAGTAGTTAAATACTCGATATGCAGTCTGGCCTCCTCCTCTACCTGGCTCAGTCATCTGATGCAAACCATTTTAGCCTCCCTGAGCCTCACTTTTCTCATCTCTAAAATGAGAAATTTAGATAAGATAATCCCTTAAGCTTCGCCCCTGTCCTTTACTATAGTGAAGATATGAATTGCCCTCTCCCCTTCCTCTCCATTCAGGGCCCCAGAGGGCACAGAATGGCTTATCACTCACAATGAAGGTGAGACACAGGAAAGGCAGAACCTTGAAACGGAGAAAAGGGGGTGAAAAGGGCCAAGGACCTGGCAGTAGTGAGAGAGGGGTAGAGAGTGTGAGAACAAGGGAAGACAGGAATCTTCTGAGGGGAGGTTAGCTCACAACTTATCCTCCAGAAACTAGGACCAAGATCCTGTACCAAGGAGAGAGCTTGCAGACATACTGAACAGACTGGAGATGTCGTCCTGTGGACTTGACACAGTCAGGAATTTTTTACTGGACTAGAAAGAAGCAAAGACTGTCTGAACATGCTCTAGGATTGAGTGTGTGTGCTTAACTGACTGACAGGAAGCCTATTTTAAGTTTAACCACTCCTCCCTCTACAATAAAGAACACAGTGGCAGGGTTACAGTTGAAAAAGAAATGTCATGTGTCAGAGTAATACCAGTCACAGATCTGGAAGGGTCTACGTCCCTCATACGGTTTCTGATATCACGGCCACTCGATGCTCTCTAGCTCCACCATCAATCACAAGAAAGCAGATTTCATGATTATTTGCAACTAGCATTGAGCCATTCTTGGATTTATTAACTCTCTGCACATCCCAGCAGTGTCATGAATAATTTGTGCTGCACTTAGCACACAGAGGAAAGAATGCAACAGTTCATTTTCTATCAGCCAAACCCAAGAGCGACTTTTTGGCCACTCAACAATTATTTGATCAATTGACCCCTCAGTTAGCCATGCACATGGGTTAAAAGGTAGTTGATGGTGAAATCAGATTGGAATGCTTCATGAATCAAAGCATTCACATTGATGAAAAACATTCATGTCTCAAATTGTAACACTTTTATAAATTACTGCTGTGCAAACGGGTACTTTAAAAATGATGCACTGGGTTCTTGCCTAATTCCTAACTTTTCTGTGTTTTAATTTTGTAAGTCATGTGCCTTTTAAGGGAAATGGTGCTTTATTTACATTGCTGGGCATGAAACTTTCTTGGTTTATCTGTAATAGCAGAATCCTGTTCTAGTATTTTATCCATGTAAGAAAAAAGACAGTGGAAGAACAACGATTAAAGGAAAAACAACCAATGATATCTGCTTATCAATTTGCCATTTTTTATAGACACAGGTCTTGAAACTCAATGGCAAATATGATTCCCTAATTTGGGAAGAGAGAACAAATGCTATTACTTATCTCTGTCTTTTGTGAAAACTAATGCTCTTCCCCAGGATGAGATGGAAAGTTAACTCTAGTGAAAAGAGCAATGGATCAGGAATGAGCCTGGATTCAGGTTAGAAATTGACCATAAGCTAATGCATGATCTTGGTCACTCCTCTGGGTTTAGTTTTTCTCAGATGTAAGATGAGGGGCAGACTCAGACAAGGTCTAAGGTCCTTTCCCACTCTGACATTTCTAATACCTTTTCAATGATGATACCGACCTTTCCCACACTCAAAGCTGTGAGTCTGAGAGTAGACAGCTCGTGTGTGTGTGTGTGTGTGTGTGTGTGTGTAACCCACCCTGCCGTGACTGTGGGCTGTACTTACTGATTCACTTCTAACAAATAGAATGTAGTGGCAATGATGGGATATCTTTTCCGAGATCAGTTTACAAAAAGACTGTGGCGTCCATCTTGCTCGCCCTCTCTTGCTCACTGGCTCTGAGAAAAGCCTAGCATGTTGTTAGGTGCTCTTGGAGAAACACATGCATGTGACAAGGAACTAATGTCTCTCTTCAATGGCCAGCAAGGACCTGAGGCCTGCCAACAGTCACATGAGTGAGCTTGGAGGCAGGTCCTCTGAGCTGCACCTTGATCCCTGACCATAAAGTCTCTGATGTGATAAATGTATGTTGTTTTAAGCTGCTAGGTTTTGGAGTAATTTGTTATGCATCATTAGTTAACTAATATGCTCATCAAAGGCTTTGCCTTCTAACATACAAGCTTCTCTCATTACTGAGATTTCGTTCTCCATGTGCAAATTGAGTTTTTTTGGAGGCTGGGGACAGTGTTAGAAAGGGAAAAATCATCTTTTCCCCCTGAAATTTTTAAAGAGAATAGTAATAGCTCACTTCTGTTGAGCACTTTCTATGTGTTAAGTACTATGTGCTAATACCCATGGCAATTCTTTGAGGATCAGTGTTGTTATTATCCTCATTTTACAAATGTGGAAATTGAGACTTGCGAAGAACTTTTTTCACACTGAGGGCAAATGCTAGCTCATTACAAGCAGGAACTCTGATAATTACAGTTGAGAGTTCTAAATGGGTAGGCTACTTCAAACAGTCATGTTGCCCCTCTAGGGTGCTCTGGCAAAGACTTGATGGCTACTGCTCTGGGACAGTTTGGAGGAGATTTAAACATTGGGCAGGGCTGGAATGGGTGTTCACTGAGGACCTTTCCCACTGAGACTTCGTGATTCTGGACATTGATCTGAATTATGATGAGGAGCTCAGACCCACAAGAGAGTCAGGAAGAAATGCTGCTCTTCTCCACCAAAGTGAGTTCTTCTTCCCTGCTTCATCTTTTCATGCCTCCAGCCACTGAAATGGCTAAACAAAATACATCTGAAACAGAATTTTGTCTCTGGTCTGGGCTGGTTCATAAGCCTGGCACCAGTCACAAGAGTAGGGTGTGTGTCTGTAAAGAGAACTGAGACACCCTTCTCCTCCATGTCAGCCTGGGCCACTTAAGGAAAAACAGAACATTCATAGCACCATTGACCTATTTTATATTTATTTTTTTAGCCAATATCTTTACTCTCTCTTGCTCCCAGGAACACTGATTTTTGCCACAACAATGAGAGATAGAATTCTAAGTACTATAAAAATATGTCAATAAATATTTGTTTAATGAATAAATAAATATTTATATTGGCAGGAGTTGGATTCCTTTCCTTTCGTTCTTCCTTCCTTCTGTCCCCCTCCCTCCCACTGGGTACCTGCTGTGAGCTATTGCTGAACACACAAAGATGAACAGGACAGTCTCTGTTCTCAAAAGCCCACAAACACTTCCTTGAACCACCTAGTTCCATAAGATTTTGATTGCCAATAGATATCAGAAATGATATAAGCCCAGTTGACAAAATAACTAGATGGCTGAATCTTAGTATCATATGATATATTTTATAATTATAAGCTGTGATTTTCATGAATGAGGGATGAATTATTTTCATTAAATAAATATTCTAGCTAACATTTGGTTCTCATTTATGAGAGCCCAATTGCAAGTTTTCTTAGTCCCTTCAAATATACCAACTCCAAAAGCATATTGAACAGCAGTTCTCCTTGATTCAGAAGAGATTTTAGAACATACTGAGCCACAGGATCACCACTATGAATGTGGGCTTTTATGTTATTGCTGCTGGAAAGAAAGAGGAAAAGGGTGAAGAGGAGATACAGAAGTGCCTGAGAAGCAGTTGGAAAACTGATAGTAAGGGACAAAAGTCAACATAATTATTAAGATTAGGTAATAATAATGACATCTGGAAGATAGAACTCTTTCCAGGCCAGGAGTAGGGAGAGCTTCAGAGTCCAGCTCGAACACAATTGATGGTGTTAACATTCCTAGAAGGAACCTCTCAACCAGGAGTGGGTGGTCAACATGAAACAGGAAACACTGCAGTGTCCATTCCGCACCACTCGGAGATGCTAGATCACATGCAGAGGTTATTGAAGAAAAGGGGAAAATTTGGTATGAATGGAAGGGATTGTGCTGGTGTTAGCTGACAGAAATAGAATTATTAAAAATAAAAATATAGGTTTAAAGTTTAAAAATTACAAGTCATACAAGTATCTCATGATCTCATTTATATGTGAATTCTAAAAAATGTTGAACTCATGGAAGCAGAGAGTAAAATAGTGGTTACTAGGGGCTGGGGTAGGGGTGGTGGTGGTTGGAGAGATGGCCAAGGATACAAAATTTTGGCCAGACAGGAGGAATAAGTTCAAGGGATAGATTGTACAACATGGTGACTCTGGTTAATAATAATGGATTGTATTCTTGAAAATCACTGAGAAGTAGATATTAAGTGTTCTCTCCACAAAAAGTGAGATAATGCATATGTTAATTATTCCAATTTAGCCATTCCACAATTTACACGTTTCAAGACAACATATTACATACAATAAGTATGTAAAATTTTTGTTTGACAATTAAAAAAATAAATTCAAAAATTATATCATAATTGTGTTGTATAGGAGGCTTTATGAAAGAAGATTAAAACCAGACGTGGTAAGATGGGTTAATGCAAATAAAAAATTTAACAAGGTGGAAATTTTGGCTGAATGTGCTTAGATATATAACCAGTAAGATACAGAAGATGGAGAATGCCTTCTTTCTGCATTCTTGGGATTTTAAGAATGGAAAGGACACCGATGGAAGTAGAGTAGAGTATTAGTTCTAGTGCATCACTTCTAGTTACCTAGGTAAATGGAACCCCTAATTATATTAGGACAAGAAAATCCATATGTAAGGGGAGTGATCATGTGTTTCTGCAGGGACTGTGTTAGTCATAACCAGTATCTGTAAGTCAAGTGTTGGCAAATCTCTGATGTCTACTTGTTCATGTCTTTAGTGCAGGGGAATTTCAGTTTGGTAGTGGACTGAGTAGTTGGCTGGGGATGGGAGCAATTGTACCAGTCAGTTCTTCAGATTCTTCTCCTTATCACTTGCCGTTGTCCAGCAGGGATGAGCCAGCTCAGCCCTATAAGGGAGTGGGAGTTTAAATGGAAATCAAAAACAGAAGGGAAGAGTTTGAATCATACATCTGACTCTCCTTGCTTTGATTTCAAGCTCCCCAAGAAGACTTTTCATTAATATTTAGCTTCCCAGGTAGATTTGCCTTTTAGGGAAAGATTGTACCAGCCTTACTAATGTGAGAGATTTGGTCCACATGACAGTTCAATTTATGAGTATCAATGAGTTCATTTTATGTGTACAGTCCAGTGATCATTAATTTAGTGGCTTTCAAACTTTAGCATTCACTGAATCACCTGTTTCACCTGAGCATGTGTTTGGTTAATACCAAGTAGGGCTTGTTAAAATGAGATTGCTGGGCCTCACTCCTAGAAATTCTACTTCACTAGGTCTGAGATAAGGCTAAAAAAATGTGCATTTCTACCAAGTTTCCAGATAGAAACTGCTGCTAGTTAAAAATCCACAATCTGAAAATCACTGTGCTAGTTTTTCAGGCACTGACAAGACTTGGTTTCTGGCCCAAAGTGCAAGGACCAGACCCAAAACATCGGTAACTTCTAGGTAGATGTCATGAAGCTTCTTGATGGCTAGCTAACCAGCTTGTCCCTGGAGACTATCCTCTCTGAGGGAGCATCTTTTAGTAATTGACTAGAGTTAAGGTATTATCTATAGGCCAAATCTGCCCTGATCTTATGATTTGTGTCAGAAACTGTTTCATAAATGCCTGATTTTCACCTTCATTACTTGCAGTTTATTAAAGTCATAAAAGTAGGCAAACCTATTACCTTCTAAAAAATACAACCTAGTTTCTTTTCTGCAAGGTAATTACAATATCTAAAAGTCAAAGTGGTCTTTCTCAAAATAAACTTTTCCTTTCCATTCTAATCCTCATCATGTCTTTTGACTTTCCAGAATTCAAAGTGGGCTTTATTTCACTTCTGTATCAGTAAGAGCTACTGTCAGATGAAAGTTCCTTGCTGGTTTCAGCCCATTCATTCCTCTAGCTCATCACAAAGTTTTAGAATTGGTTGCAATATTCAGTATATTGTGTCTTGACTGATGAAAACTGACCAAATAATTGTTTCTTTCCAAAGCTGCTCTGTCCTCCTAAATTTATCTCCCTGTTCCCTCTGTACCCCTCTGCTATGGTCTGAATGTTTGTGTCACCCCAAACTTTTTATGTTGAAATCCTAACCCACAAGGTGATGGTATTAGGAGATGGGGCCTTCTGGGAGGTGATGAGGTCGTGAGGGCTCCACCCTCATGAATGGGATTAGTGCCCTTATAAAACAGACTGAGGAGCTATTTGCCCCTTCTGCCGTGTGAGGCCACATAGAGAAGATGCCTTCATTGAACCAGGAAGCAGGTCCTCAAGAGACCCTGAATCTGCTGGCTCCTTGATCTGGGATTTCCCAGCCTCCAGAACTGTGAAAACTAAATGTTTGTTTTTTAGGACACCCAGTCTATATTTTGTTATACCAGCCCAAATGGACTAAGATATCCTCCAAACAAGTGATTCTTAACCTCTTAGAGTAGTGCCGTCCAATAGAAATATAATGCGAGCCACAGATGCAAGCCACTTACATAATTTAAAAATTTCTAGTAGCTACATTAAAAAACTAAAAATAAACAGGTGAAATTGATTTTGTAATACATTTTATTTAACCAAATATATCCAAAACAGTCTCTTTTCCATATTTAATGAGTATGAGGCTAGTAATAAAATAGCTTACATTCTTTTTTCCATACTAAGTCTTCAAAATCGGGTGTGTTTGACCCAGCACATCTCAATTCGTACTAGTCACATTTCAATAGCCACAGGTGGCCAGTGGCTAATGTCTAGGACAGTGTGGTTTTAGAGCCTCTGGATTCTCTGAATTTATTTCTCCAGGATAAAGCAATAAAGTTCATAATATTTTGAAAATTCTTTCAGGGTGTTCTTAGAACAGCACATGAAGCCCATCCCTGAAGCTCAGGTTAAGAATTCTTGCTCTTAAGATCCTTCAAGCTTTAAAAGGATATGGTGCTTCTGTCCTCAGCAAACAATGATGAAGTAGCCTTTGCTTCTGTAGTATACATGTGGGGCATACTGGCCATTCAGAGCCCTGAAGTGCGGGGCTTCTGCTCTTCCTGCCTCTGGGTTCTTGTCACCAGCATCCCCATACCATTACTCCCTATACTTTCCCTGCTTTTACTTCACCTCCAATTGCTACAGAGGTGGAGGAGAAAAGAAGAAAAAACATTAGAATTAATAGAGACTTCTTGTTTTAGGCTGCCAGATTAACCGGCAGGGCCTGTACTAGGTGTTCTTTGTATTTGTGACAGGGGTTTACGGATAAGTAAGAAAGAGGATTTGTACTCAAATATCAGAAACATTCTAATGCTTTGCTGGTTATACTGTGCACACTTTTATTTCCTGGATTGTCCTTTTCCAAATCATTTGTCCTCTGGTGGATCTTGACAAGGCGCCTGCACAAAATTAACAGGCATGCAAAGCCTGGATGAGCAAAATTGATTTGCCTATAATCTGTGAAGAGATCAGGATGTGGTTGAAGTGATTTTAATTTCAGAGCCCAAGTCACTAGTCTGTCTTTTTGTCAGGCAATTAGTCCCGCTGACTGGGCAAGAATGCCGCGATGCACCGTGCCAGGGGAAGCAGGCAAATGGAAACAGCAAATCCTTTTCTGCTTCCTTGGAGTGTTCCTCATGCCAGGCTTCTTTTGTCTCTCTAGTTTATTTTGGGTAAAATTCCCTGCTCGGCACCAGGCTCCATGACTTCCCTCGGGCACAGTGCTGTGACAACATGACATAGGCACATAGGTGGCCAAAAGGACAGGCCTGGGGGCCAGATCTGTGTGTGGAAAGTTCTGGAAAAGGACCTGGAGGGAGGTGAACAGGAGAGGAACTCCTAACAGTAGTTACTGCTTCTGGACTATCTGGCAGTGTGTTAAGATCTTCACACATGGTGCTTCATTTCAGTTTTCTCAGCAATCCACGTGATGATTATTAATACCCTCATTTTGCTGATGATGAAATTGAGGGGCAGAGAGAGGTGAGGAATTTGCCAAAGTCACATCTCTAAGAAGTGCAGAGTCAGGGTTAAAACGTGATGCTCTTAGTCCATATCACTCAGCAGCCCACAAATGCCATTGCCCTGGACTCTGGGGAGGGACGAGGTGTGGATAAAAAGGCAGGGTAATTAGGAACCTTAATGAGGTGCTTCTACCCACTCAACAGGGACTCTGTCTTGCTCTAGTAAGTATCCTCCAGGCCCAGCTGAATCTGGCTCACTGAAGGCACAACATAGGCGCATAGGCAGATCTACTCTATTTGTTCAGTGACTGGAACTCGTTACCCCATCCCACTCTCACAATGACCATGAGAGGTGACAAGGAAAAGTATTATCATCTTTCTTTATAATTACTTTACCTGAATTAAAGGAACTATCTCACATTCCCTAAGCTCATTTAAGTAAGTTTCTAAGTTGTTTTTTTTTTTTTTTTTGTTGAGACAGAGTCTCACTTTGTTGCCCAGGCTAGAGTGAGTGCCGTGGTGTCAGCTTAGCTCACAGCAACCTCAGACTCCTCGGCTTAAGCGATCCTACTGCCTCAGCCTCCCGAGTAGCTGGGACTACAGGCATTCGCCACCATGCCCGGCTAATTTTTTCTATATAGATTTTTAGTTGTCCATATAATGTCTTTCTATTTTTAGTAGAGACGGGGTCTCGCTCAGGCTGGTCTCGAACTCCTGACCTTGAGCGATCCACCCGCCTCGGCCTCCCAGAGTGCTAGGATTACAGGCGTGAGCCACCGCGCCCGGCCAAGTTTCTAAGTTGTTTTAATCGCCAGGGCAACAACTTAGCTATAAAGATTGCAAGCTCCTGGAAGCAGGGACCATTTTTTATACATTTTTGTGTCCACTTCCCGCAGCTTGGATAGACATTTCTATGATCACAGAAAGTTCTCTTGGACAGTGCAGCTCTACAGGCAAGCAGGGGTCAGCTGGTAACAATCTAACATAATACCCTACTTCAAAGCCAGAAGTGAAATTTAATAATTTTTGAATAAATAAATGAATGAATACCACAATGGAAGTATTTTCTTAATATAGACTGAACTAATTACGGTGATCAGTCATAGGTTGAATTAGTGTTTTCCACGGCAGCTGACTCCATTTTTCAAAATGAATCATCAAAAAGAGCAAAATAATTCATTTCTTAAAGATGTCAAAATGCAATATTAAATGTCATATTAAGTAATGGCAAGGTGCTGGAGTGGGCTAGTCAGTGATTAGTATTATCTAACAGACATTTAAAAACAAAGCCAGTGCAGTTTTTATACCAATATGGCATTTAAATAGTCAAAACTAACTCTACTTAGATAATGAATTGATTCATATTTACTAATAACACATTTCATTTACTTTGTGCCATTTTTCATGAAGCTTAAACTGTATTGTGGTTATTATTTTAGTTAATATCATGTCATCTATTTATGCCAAGAGACTGGCATTGCCTTTTAAATATGACAGAGAAGTCAAAGGCTCAACATGTTAAGGTTTTTATTTACCATGATACCCAGCCAGCAAGTAGGATCTTCTGAGTCCACTTTACTTGCCTTGTGCTGATCTCACGTATAATTTTAGGGAGGCTTGAATAAAAAAGGAATAGTAAAACAGATGCCACAAAGACTTGGCTTCTTGTACTAAATTTCCCATAAAGTGCAGAGTATCTTAAATTGCTGGATGCCCCAACCAGTCAATTAGGGAAGGAGTATGTTTTGTTAGTTCAGCATTTTGATATTTTATGAGAACATGGCAGAGGCTGTGGTACATTTAACTCTGTTCAGTCCTGACTTTAAGCAATTTCATCTATGAGAATGGCTGTCTTCAACTGAGACTGAGCTAACACAATTTGGGTAGGGGGTGCATATTGCCAGCGTACAGCCACCCATTCATTCATTTATTGGATGTCTACAAGTGCTAGGCACTGGGAACACAGTGATGAATGCTACACAGCCCCTGCTTTCACGGAGTTCATAGTCTACTGGAGGCTCAGACAAGTAGACCCACAGTTACCACTGAGGGTGATCTTGAATGGGACTGAGCCACGTCATTCAGCCTACGGGGTAAGAAAAGACTTCCCAGGAATAAAGTAATAAATAATATCATGAAGCCTAGATAAATGTTATTTAGGTGACGAGAGAGAGAAAGAGTACAAGAAAGAGAGTAAAGCTTGTTTGGGACTATGGCAAGAAGTATAGTGTCACCAAAGCATAGAGATTCCAGGGGGCCACAGAAGGTAGTGTGGATAGAAGGAGGCTCTAGAGTTGCACTGTCCAATATGATAGCTGATAGCCACATTTCGCTATTTAAATTTAAGTGAATTAAAAAAAATTAGAAATGCAGTCCCCTCGATTGCACTGGACATATTTAAAGTGCTCAATAGCCACTTGTGGCTACTATATCAGACGGTACAGATATGGAATATTTTTATCATCACAGAACGTTCTACTGTACATTGCTGCTCTAGAGGCTGGCAGAGGCCAGTCGATGATGAGCTTTGAATGACATACCAAGGTGTTTGGACCTTATTTTGAGGACAGTGGGATGCCACTGAAGCATTTTATACAGGGGAGTAAAGTGATCAAATTTATAAGTAAATAAAGTCACTCTATAGGGCACAAAAGAGGTTACAGAGAGGGAAGGCTAGGAATTAGAGAGACCAGTAAAGAGAATATTGTGTTAATCAGGGCAAGAACTGGTGGGGACCTGGAATAGGTAGTATAAGAGTGTATAGATTCAAGAAATATTAAGAAATAGAATCAACAGGACATATTAAAAAATATGGAGCAGTGTCTAAACAGATGTGGAGGGTAAGGAGACATTGAGGTTGATCCCTGGCTTAGACAGCTAGTGAATGCAGGTACAGTAACCTAGACAGGACACAAAGGAGAGAAATATGTCTGGGGAGGAGTGGTGATAAATTCAACTTTGTTTTTTCTATATTTGAGGTGTACAAGGAGGCATCCATGCGAGCTGCAGAAGGCATTTGAATAGCCAGATCTGAAGCACAAGGGACAAGTCTGGGCTGGAGATAAAGATTTTAAAGTCATCACCGTGTGGATAACAGCTGAAGCCATGGGAGTGGATGAGCTCCCTGAGGGAGAAAGTGTGGAATGAGATGCTAAGAAGGCTGAGGAGTGAACCCAGAGAATACTGATGGTGATGAGACCAGCCTAGGAAGAGCAGCACAGGGAAGCAGCCGGTGAGGAAGAAAGACAACCAGGAGACAGTAATGGGATCCAAGCAAAGAAAGTATTTTGGGAAAAAGGAGTGGTCGCCATGTCAAATGCTTCAGAGAGCACAATAAGGTAAGGCTTGAAAAGTGTCAACATGATTTTGCAAGAGTAAGGTCATTGGTGACTCTGGAGAAAACACTTCCAGGGGAATTTTGGGGACAGAAGGTGCATTGCAGTGGGTTGAAGAGTGAACGGGAGTTGAAGAAGAAGTGACAGCAAATTTTAACAACTCCTTCAAGAAACTTGGTGGTGAAGGATTTCAGAGATGCCTGCTGTCCTCTCTCTATGCACTGTGCCATTTTCAAATGTCTCCCTCACGTTAGACATATTTGTAAGCTGTCTTATACTCTGTACTACTCTAAGCACGTGGAAAGTACAGATGGGTCTTCTGTATCTTTACATCTTCACTGTTTCTGGTCTAGGTCTTGCATGTAGAAAATGCCCTGTGGATATTTATTTAATGACTTTCCAGCTTTTAAATGTTCAGGCTCTTGTTGGACTTAAATATAAAGTGTATATTTTTTCATGTGTTTTCCCTCTTAGACAACTTTCTCTTTCTCTGGTTGAATGAAAAGATCTCAGTTCCAGTTGAGAAAAGATGGTATATTCATGATTTAATCGAATCTCATATTTCCAGGAAATTTCATGAGTTGGGGGGATTTAAAAAAAAAAAAAAACAGAAGAAATATAGGACAAATATGTTTTCATAAAAAAATTTTATTATGATATATACACCAACTCCTTGATAAGCATATAAATGTAAACTTTTATTTTGGCATGATTTCACATATGATTTATCCAAATTCAGAGTTAATACTGTCATCTGAGTGTACAAGTAGTGAGAAAAGTTTGTTATATTCACAGAATATACATACACGTGCATTCGACATGTGTGCCTCTCTAGGCCAGTGGTATAGACACTGTCCCATTGGCTCTGCTTCTGCCTCGCAGGTGTGCACTGGCATCAGTCATGTCCTCCACATGCTCCTCACTCTTCTTTTCCTTCAGACTGTTGATGAATCTGAGGGTAATTTCATCCCACTCTTCAGGCAGCAGCATCAGCAGAAACCCAATGCAGATGATGATGGTAGCAGCCAGGCGGACCACGTTGAATATCACCTCCTGCTTCAGGAGATCCACAGCTAGGAAAGAAACAGCAAGTCAGTTGCAGCTTACGACTGTGTCTAAGTTTCTCCGAAAACAAGTGACCAAAGTCATTGTTACTTCTAGAGATTCCAGAGTCTTCTTTATTCTTTCAAGCTGGTGTTTCCTTTGTCCATTCCACTGTCTATGTTTACTTTCCAAATTCCTTCTCTCTAAATCATATGTATCCTTCAAGGTTCAGTTCAAATCTCATGTTATCTGACTTAATTACCTCTCGAGTTTTCTCTCTTAATACTTTTCCTCTGCTTCCCCTTTCTGTTCTCCAGTTTCATTGCACCCCTGGAGATTTTTCAAATGAGCCAAACTCGTTCATGTCTAGGTCTTTGTATAGTCTGTTCTTTTTAAAAGTTTAATTGAGGTGAAATTTATATAATATAAAATTAACCATTTTAAAGTGAATTTAGTGGCATTTAGTACATTCACAATATTGTGAAACTACAAAACATCTCCATCACTTGAAAATAAAATCTCCTGCCTATTAAGCAGTTATTCCCTAGTCCCTCACCCCTACTCCCAGCCCCTGGCAGCCACCAATCTGCTTTTTTTTTTCTGGTATGGATTCACTTATTTCATAGTAATGGAATATTTCATGTTCTGTATATTTCAGATAAATGGAATCACACAATATATGACCTTTTGTAACTGGCTTCTTTGACTTAGCATGATGTTTTTGAGGTTCGTTAATGTTGTAGCATATGTCAGCACTTTGTTCCTTTTCATGGCTGAATAATATTCCACTGTATGTATCACAATTTGTTTCTCCATTCATCTGCTGATAGACACTTGGGTGTTTCTACTTTTTGGCTATTGTAAGTGGTGCTGCTATGAACATTCATGTACAGGATATATTTGAATCCCTGTTTTTAATTTTTTTGAGCATACACACAAGAGTGGAATTGTTGGCCATATATATGCTATTCTTTTTGCATGAGATTCCCTTCCCTCCTCATATTCCAGCTAAACCCTCCCTTAGATATGTCTGTTTAGTCTTATTGCAGGATGCCTCTTGGATGTCCCTCCCCTGTGTTCTCACAGCATTCAGCACATACCTCTAACAAAGCAATTCTCCCTCTATGTTGTAATTACTCAATCCCTTTTGTCTCCCCCTCTGTGCTACATGGTCCTGAGGGCAGGAATTGTGCCTTATTCAGGATCTATCACCAGTGTTAGCACAAGAACTATGCTCAGAAATCTTTGTTGAATGAATGAATCCATGGATGGATGAATGAACTCCTTGCCAACTCCACTCCTATCTGCTATTCCTTTCTTCTGAATATCTTATAGCCCCTGGAGTCTGTCTCACATAATTTGGCATCTAATAATAAATTGCTTTGTAGAGTTCCCAGTTGCTTCCTGTAGGTTGGTCTTCTTTTCCAGATTCAATTGTAAGCTTCTTGAGCGAACAACAATGTAATTTTTTTTCTTGTCTTTTTTATAGCCCTGATCACGTAATACATGCTCAATAAACATTTGCCAGTTGTCCTGGAGGAAAGAAAGGTAGCTACTCAAGACTTGAAATCATAGAATTTTAAAGTTAGGAGGACTGTACAGTTATCCAGGTAACCCATTGTCATTACTTGTTTCACTGGCAGGTTCCACTGGAAAAATTGTCCTGGAAAAATAGCTTCTCCTCTTGTCCCTGCAGTGAGTCAAATTGCATTTTCCTCCAATCTGTTCCAGAGGGACATCTGCTCTGCCCCCAGGAGAGGCTTCTGAAACTGCCATGGATAGTCTGATGGGGAGCCAACACCCTGTTCATCTCCTACACTTTCATTAGTGACGTGTACTTGAAAGTCCTATGCTGGGATGCCTTTTGTTTCCTTAGGACTTCCTCTAAAAATACCACGAAATTAGGTTGTCAGGGAGATTACATGAAACCCAAATGATACATTTGGTGTTTAATTCTAAAAGCACATCCAAGTAAAAACAGTGTTTCTGTAGCTGCAAATTTTAAATCTGCTGTGTAGTTATTCTGTTGTCTGCCACCTTCATGATATTTAAAAACATCTTCCCAGGCAAGGGACATAATTCACTATTGCTGGAAGGAGCAACTCAGGGCATCAAACAAACACGGGCGGGAGACCTGTGGGCATCAGAATCTACAATGTCAAGTCACACCAGTACCTGCATTTCCAGGAACGCTGAGCACTGTCCCAATGGAGATTAGGATTGGGTATGTCAGCACCACACCGACGTTCACCAGGATGTTGAAGGCTGTAAAATAAAGGAGCATATACAGGATGAAGGGGAATTGATACGCTGGGCTCTTTTCTTCTTATTGGGAAAGAATCAGTGTCTTTGCTAAACGTGACTTCTAAACTGTCTGCACCGTCAGTCAGTTAATCCTCCGAGTTTGGAGATGGAGGCATGTGTATCTTGCCTGAATCAGTCATATTGTTTGTTCCTCCCTTGCCACCCTGGTTGCCAATGGTGTGGCAAAGGTGTATGGAGCAAATGCAAAGAGGTGAAATAATCAATTCACTACTCTGCTTATCAGCACTATAAAGGTCGATTAGGGCCAGCCAGAGGTTAAAAGCTGGTGAGGGACTGAAGTTTGGTGCTTTATCTCTTTATTCCTTTGTTATTTTATGCCATATTCCCGGCCATTAAAAGGCTCTTAGTGTTACTGCCTAAAGGAAGGTTTATTCAATGATGCCTTATGCTGTTTTATCCCCTCTCTCTCGAGGTGAGCACCATACGGGCAATCAAGGGTGGGTTCACTGTAATTCACTGAATTCCAAGGACTATTTCCACATCCTGGTTGCTGCACAGGGAACCAGAGGGCAGGTCCACAGAACCAACTGCAGGTATGGCTCGATGCTCTTTAATTAATGCCTTTGCACCTCTTTAGTTAAATATAAAATTAGTTAAAATAATCATTTATCCTCTTCAAAAATTATCAAAAATACATGTTTTCAAAGAGAAAAAACATTTATAAATTACAGAGCATTATTTTAATAGTGTTCAACAAAATGTTTGTTTCAGACATTAGAAAGATGAATAACTATAAAAGATCCTCAATTTAGAGAAGATCTCTGTGAAAATGACTCATATTTTGCCCATATCTGTGTAGAACCAAAGAAAGTTCTGGAACCATTCCAGTTAGGATGATATGTATTCTTCCATTGTCATCTATAATTAAACCCACCAGAGTCACTTGTACTTGGTAGTCAGAGACAATGGGTTTGACTTTCACAAGTCCTAGGCTACTTTATAATGTTCATGGAGTGATAATGGCCATCAAGGCACAGGACCTTCCTAAGTTAATAACTCTCCTCCTTCTTGGCAAAACCGAATTGTGAACGAATATTCCAGCACCTTGACTCTCTCTGCAGACTCGGGGAGTCAAATGTGGCAAGTTCCAACAAATCAGGAATTTATTAAATATAGCATAGGCTCTGCTGGACTCCTCAGCTGTCATTTTATTGGTTGAACTGGATATTTTAGCAGCCTGAGTGAAAATATTGGTATGTGGGGAGAGCTGAGCCCTTCTCACTCAACAAAAGCCAGGTAGCTTCACTGAAACGTGTTATCTGTTTACCTTTAGTTCTGTAGCTGGAACACTTAGATTCTCTTTTGACAACCTCTGGAAAGGAGTATTATGATTCAATGTGTTATCCATCGCAGGAGGCCCAGCCTGAGTTTAAGTGCAATTTGGACATGTCAGGTGAGTGGACGAGGCCAACGTGCATTTGGGTTAAGGGGCTGCCTGGGAGATAGGTCAACCTGAGAGAAGGAGTGAGGCAAGGTGAACCTAAGCAAACAGAAAGCCATAGGTACAGGAGATGTGGGGTCTCAGAGCAAAGACTGGTGTATGTCTCCCAGTCCTGTCTCCCACTCCAACCCCAACTAGACCATATCTGACTCCTGAGGAGAAGAGACGAATTGAAATAAAAGCTTAGGAATAGGAGCACTGAAGATTGTAAAACACTGTGGTGTGTAACAGTCAGGAGAAAGGCTGTCTCCTTGATTTGTCATGGTACAGCATCAGCACAGTGAGCTCTGCAGGGCACTGGGGTGGGCCTGGCCAAGCAGCTGCAGTGCTGGTGGCATGTGGAGACCACGCTGCTTGGTGGAGGACACCAGTGTCCAGCTAGCATGGGTGGCACCCAGCCTAGGAGCACGCGTTAGACATGCCAAGGAATAGACGCTGGCGGAGGTCTACCTTGCAGGAAGGTGGAAATCTTGTGTGCATGGGGGGACCAAGAGTTAGTGAAATTTTGGGTTATGCTTATTCCCAGTTAGGTTGTTTTTGGCCAGGAAATAATCTAAGCACTTTTTATGAGAATGTTTTGGTCTTATGGAAACACTGCTATTGATTTCTGCTAAACTTAGCAGAGGTTATGAGAGGTGATAACCGTACATTTTGGCCTTGAAAAGTAGAACACAAGGGACCAACGATTCACGTCTAATCCTTCTCTTGAGTGTTTCCTGTCTGTTAAAGAAGACCTCCCCGTAAGGGCCTGGGCCAGAGTAGAAAAACATGACCCAATCTATACACTTGTGGGAATAAAAATAAAGACATTTTTCTCCCTGGAATTGCAGTGCTGCTACTATTTCAATTTATATCACCTCGGGAGAGAAGATCAGTTGGGGGTTGGCAGATGTCCTGCAGGTCGAGTGTGGTGGAAAAACGTGGAGCCAGCAGAAGGGGCTGACTTTAGCTATGTGGAAAGAGGAGCAGAGTGAAAATAATTTCATTCTGAGTAAACAGACACCAAATCATTGGGTTGTTTCTGTGTTTTGACTGCTTGGTGAGGGAAGAGCAGGCATGTTATTTTTCAGGCTCCTCTTATATCAAGTGACAGCAGCAGCACAGCTTGAAAGCGGGAGCCTGGAGTTCAGGTGAAGCAGACGGCCTTGGAGTTACAGGGAGCTGGGAGGGAAGACATTCAAAGGACTCCAGGTGACGTTTTTCCTGGCACTGACTGGGCACAGTCTGCTTAGCCAGGACCACCAGGCCCAGTTCATGCTACCTTCTTCTTTCATCTACTGAGGGCTTCCTATCCCAAATCCACTGTGCATACTCAGCCAGAGTGAGCTGTCTAATATGCATATGTGAGCCTTAAAAATTAAGTGGATTTTAAATCCCGACACTTCAACATGGCTTTCCAGGCCCTTCACGACCTGCTTCCCTCTTAAAAATCATCTCCTTTCTTCCTTCCCTTTCTCTTGAACCCAGTGTTCCCACCATTTTGAACCATTCTGAGTTCCTTGAATGCACCATCCACTCTCTCGCCTCTGCCTGACACACCATGGCACACATGGAACATAATAGCATCATACAGTACATCAGGAGGAACGGATGAGGCTGCTTGAAGGCCAGTGGGGACCTGAGCCTCCAGCTGCACACCTTAACCTGTGGGAGGGACCTAGTTGGACAGCTCTAATCTAATCAACCAGTAGCCTGCAAAGAACCCTCTAAACACTCAATGACATTAACCAATGTAAGTTTGGGAAATAGAGCACAGAGGTACCCAAGGGAATAATCCTACTATGATAATCTCAGTATCCAAAGTGAGGTCGAATGCCACAGGGAATGGAAGGAAACATGTGAGGCCACTTACCCAGCCACAGCCCTGCCATCCCACAGAGACAGCCCCACGGCAGAGCTGCAAAAGAAGACCAGTGCTCCACCTTGGTGAAATACAAGATGACTGGGGTGAAGGAGATGAAGATCAAATTGAAGAAGCCCAAGGTTGAGACAAAGTGTGCAGCTTCGCCAAAGTTGGCACTTCCAAGAAACATTTTAAACAAAACCTGGAATGGGAAAGAAACTCTTCAACCACACAGTAGGAGGCTCTGCTGGAGCAGAAAGGCGAATTCTATTGATTTACACTGTGAACTAACCAGCTCAGGGTTTATTCTCCATTTCTTCCTGCCCTGACTCTTCATGGCACTAAATGGGCTGTTGAAATAAGGAATTAAAATACCCTATATCCTTCACATGAAATAGCAAATGCCATGAAATGAATTCCTTATGGTGTTGAAAACTGCTGGGGTATGGTACACTGTGGTAAGTGCCACCATCACAGATGGGTATAGAGTGAATGATAAATAAGACCACAGACAAGCTCAGAAAAATCTTCCAGGATTGACATGCCATCAGTCCTTCCCTTCAAGCATGGGATTCATTTCATCCTTATTTTGACAGATACTGAAAACTAAATTGGACAGAGAGACCCTGTCATTATGTTGTTGAAAGAAATAATAATGATGTCTTAGATTTATAAGCAATTTTTTTTCTGAGCTTAAAATGTCTTCACAAACATTGTGTTATTTCCCACATCTGAAAACAAATTTTTTCTAGATTATAAACCTGTGTACAGAGGAAGATGGCAAGTAGAGGCAAGTGGCTAATCCAAAAACACAGAACAGGCTGGGGATAAATCCAGGTCTACAGTCCATATTTCTTAGCTCCTTAACCCCTCTTCTCCCTATACAAATCCTTTAACAAACAATGTAGAATGGAGCAGATCTTTTCTGCCTGGAATTATGGTGCAGATATGATTTTGTGCATGTCAGCAAATATTACCACTGTCAGAATGAATACATTTTGTAACCTGGTTAGGAGAATTCTCTCTGTAACAATTCTCTCTGTAGCCATAGTGGTCATATAGCAATCCCAGGTACTGCTTTTAATTTCAACTGAACTTAGTATTTTTTTCTCTTGAAAGACTTAAGAGAACTTGAGCATGAGCTAGTCTTTGGTCACATCAGACATCGTGGTGGAATCTCAGTTGGGGAGCAAGTTAGACACTAATGGCCATTGAGTGAACACTTGTCAAGCTTGTCACACAGAATCAATGGGCCAAGAAATGTCAATGTGGAAATAGACTTCCTGCCCTCTGAGCCATAGTGTTAGTGAATAATCAGAATAGGCATCCAGGAGGGATGAAAAGGGTATTTTCTATCTTTCAGAGAGTGTTTTCTCATTGAAACACCAAGAGAGGTGAAATCAGAACAGTTATTTAATACATCCAGAAAGTTGGCTTTTAAAAGTAGAGCTTTGGGGAATAACCTTTTAGATCTGCTCTCTTAGTCCTTGCTTCTGAAGTTAGGTGCAATGACTCTGAATAGAATTTTCACTGATGACAGGGAACTCCAGTGGAGAAAGAATGGTGGTATACACAGCAGACTCAGAGTATCCATCAGAGAGAAAAAGAGGTTCTTAATTTTGCTAGTAACACGAGCTCCTGTGGCATGGGGTTAATACGTAGCAAACAGCGAGCTCTCAAGTGACAGCCTGTTCATTATTTCTAACACCTCTTTGGAGTTAAAATCACGACCATAGATAGTTAAGTTAAGAAACATAAAAAGAGGAGAAGCCTTTCTAACATTCCTGCTATAACTGCCTGGTAATTGGGGTCTGGGTCATAGCACATAGGCTTAGGAGTTGGCTACTCCATAGTTTAAATCTTGGCTCTCTCACTTCCTGGCTGTATGACCTTGGGCAAGTTACTTAATCTTTCAAAGTCTCAGTTTCCTCATCTGGAAAGTGGGATTAAGTATTTATGTCTCATAAGGTTGTGTTAACACAGGCAAAATTTTCTGGCAGGTTCCTAGCACATAGCAAGTACTCAATAAATGGTACTTACTAATATATATATTTTTTATCTTCTAGTATTTTTTTTTTGAACCAAGGTTTTCATTGTACTTCCTTACTTTATTACTTAAGTTGAAGCTATAAGGGACAGTTGAGTAAAAGAAAGTGCATAACATACCTTATATAATGCAGATGTAGAGGCTGAGCCCACTGCAAATGCCACTCCTATGATCGAATCAGCATGGAAGTTATCTGCATACGCCATCATGACGATGCCAGTAATGGCCATTATTGCAGCAACTATCTGTCGAATAGAATGCAAAGAAATAGAAAAAAAATTGATGCTTCTGTATCTCAGAGCAAGCAATTCAAGACTTCATGAAAGTTGTTAAGTACTTCTTTAAACCTAATTACCCCTTGGACATTGCTGTACAAATGCAGGAAGGCTCAGTATTAGAAATGAATCAGTATGCTCGTGAGACATACAGGCATAGAATATAAAAAAGCTGCTCACATTCTAACTAAGGGCCAGTAGTTTTATTTTTTACTGACTTTTTTTTAAGGCTAGTAATTTTGGTTTAATTTTTTAGCTCAATTTTCTAGAGATTAACATCCATATTGGTGAAATAAATTTCATAGGAAGTCACTGCTAAGCATTTTCATTTATTCTGTATTCTTTTTCTCCAAACAATTGAGCATACATTTTAATCAGGTCTTTGGATCAATGTATGTTTTTGAAAATGTCCACATAACTGGAACTTGATTAAGGAGAAATAATATCGATACAGCTAAGAGGCAAAATTTAGGCCAAGGGGAAAAAGAAAGGGCATAACCTCTCACAGTGATTTACACAAGAGCAAGTTAAGTCTATGCTGTCACTTGGAATGTCCAGTGGAAGCCGGTTCTTCCTCTTGTTTACATGCAAATTAATTCCATTTTTTAAGGAAAACCACCAAATGATAATTTAATTATTCTAGAGCATTAACTGAATAAAGCAAAATTTTCATAATTCAACTGAAGTCTTAATGGTTTACTGTAAATTGATATGATCCTTGGTATATTCAGAGCAGTAGTCCACTCCCAAATGAAATGCAGGTTTGCATCTGTTTCCTTAATTGTCTTGAACTGGTTCTACTGAAAAACATTTCAAAGCTGCAGCAAACAGTAAAATAACAACCTTGGAATAGGGAACAATATGTATGTTATTTCCTTGTGGAATAGTCTCACTAATTTTAAAATCAAGATTAAAAATCTATGAGAAATTTAAACCCACATGGTGATTAATTTTGCTAAGCTTCAGTTCTGAGTATTCCTAAGTAAATAAATTCCTCTGTAGATAGCTTTTTCACATATGTGACTTTTTTGGACTTTTTGAACATTATCAGTAAATTATTTATCATAACAAAATGGAGATCTTTAACGTGTCACTGTAGACTCGCTTGAGTCCAGTGCAAAATATGGTCCCAATGATACAGAATTTAGATGCTGCTTAAGTAAGTCTTTTGTTAATGACCACCAAAACCAAGTGCCCGGCTGGTTTCAGAGTAGCTCCAGACTAAAAGGTCCCTTATGAAAAACAGCAGGAGTACTTGAGAATAGACGCCAACGTGTCAGCAGTGAAAAACCATCTTCGTAAAACGTTATCCAGGAAGCTGCTTGATGGGAGGTGTTTTTCTTGCTGAGTGAATATCATATTCTCTGAAGCTGCCGGGCATGTGTTCTAGTTAGACTCTGCCTCAAACTATAGGGAATAGAATTTAATACACACACCATGAGATGTCAAGGAAATTTTTCTAAACAAGAAGTAATAGACTCATAAATAAACATGGTGAGGGGGTTTTCTAGACCTGGAAATTCTGTGAGGGTTATCATTTTCCTCGATTTGGGGATTTATATTCCAGCTAGGAATTTGCAACAATTCTTTGGGTGATCTGATTTCAGAGAAATAAAAAGGCACATTAGATGCTGGCATTTTCTGATTCGTTTTTGTGTTTAAATAATGTTCATGGGTTAAACTGTTCATGTGCACAAATAGATTTCCGTCATAAGACTGAACTTGTAAAATAATAAATTTGAATTAACATTTGTTTTCTTTTGGCCAAACATCAGCTGTATTTTCCTGGTTAAATAAACAGGTGGTTACTTCCAGACAAGGTTAACAGAACACAGTGTAAATCCTAATGAACTTTAACACAAATGTGCTATTTCATAAAGTTATTGAAAGTATTCTACAATATATAACATATGGTTTTAGGCAACTGTGAAAACAAACAGCTCATTAAAGAACCCAGAAGCAAAAACCAAAAACATTGTCTGGAAAATGATGAACATTAAATACAATTATCCCCAGGATATGACCACAGGTGGGAACTCTTCCTTTTCTGAGACAGCCATTAGTAAATATATATATGCATAAAATTTCTGTGATAAGTTTTCTCAAGATAGGCATTTAATATGGCTGAAGATTACATAATTTCACAGCAATTCAAAATTATAATCATAGTGAGCCTCTTAAAGGTCTCCATTACTTGTTGTAATCAAGTGCTTGTGAAAATATTAGCCTGGCCTACTTAAATTGACATATCTATTACACCAGTGTCTCTTTCAATTGCCTTCACATAGAGAAGCATTTTTCTCTTTAGGGGGCAGACAATACTGTTAGTTATGTTCTGAAGGCGTGAAAATCTGAATATTTGAGATGCTAGAAAAATTCTTCATGGTATGAACAATGATTTATAGGTTATATAGTAGGTTCCTGGTGGGGGGATAAATAAGTTAAATTATTTGCCACATTTTTATTTAAATTTCCCAACTACCTGATAGAAAAAATTCTCTGTGGTTGTATTTTAAGAATTTTTCAATATATTTCTTATTTACACAGTTGGAACTAAAGGAAGGGATCTCAGTGAATTTCGAAAATCCAAGAAAATGTTAGGTGCAAGGCCTATTTACAGTGGCCCTTTGGATGATCCCAGAGTAGCTCTGCTTGGCAACACTGGCTTAACTTTAGAGGGTACATACTCTTTAAATGTCCAGAGAACACACAACTCAAGCACAGATCTGAGTCATTTGCACTTTCAGAATTAATCGGTCGTCAGAGAAGGACTGATAGTCTGTCTCCTTCTTAATAGAAAAAACACTCCTTATGGGCTCAGCATCCTGGAAATGCACCTGCAGAAAGCCAGAGACTAAGATAGTATGTCAAAAATGCTCATACGTGCTCATTCACAGGATGACATCCACAAAAATGCTTTGGGGCCACATTAGTATCCATAGGAGGAACTCTTCTGCTGAAAATGCTCCATCTAGTGGCGCCAGTTTCTTGGCTTCTGGAAAATGTGGCTTTCCTGACAACGTATTCCAGTTCCAGCCTCTTCACCAACCAGAAGTGTCTAAATAAGGTGGGAAAGCTACCATTATCATGATCTGAATCTGGTTTGGGTGAGAATGTTACTAACCCCGGTGACCATAAAACCGCCAATACCTCCATTTTTAACTTTCTAAACCTCTCTGTCCTCACATCACGCTGTGCCCACCTGGGGCGAGTACCTCCAGGGCTAGGATTTATTTAGCCCATTATCTCAGCATGCCAGCTGGGGGGCATGGCCTCCAGAGCCAGCTGCCTTCCTCTGCAGGCTCAGGCCCCAAGAGAGCTCCCTGTATCAACTTTCGGGCCAGAGGAGGACTGTGAGGCCATTTGAGCCTGTTCCTCAAGCCCAAAGGGAGCTTGACAGGTAGATATTTGGCGATCTTGCTATGCAAAATACCACCTGTGACCCTGCATGAAAGCTAGGTTTCTTTTACCTTTCAAAGAATTAGTTTGTAGAGATAAAGGCTAGAGGAGTGTCTGGCTTTTGAATGTTTTTGTTTTCTTCTATCTTCACTTTTTCCTCCTTGGGTGCAGGCCCTTAAAACCACATGGGTTGGGTCCCTCTGTGCATCTCTATGAGGGTTTCCCAGCCTCATCCTATTCACTACGTTTCCCACTCACAGATGGTTTCCATAATTATTATTCACATAGCAATACTAGTTCTTTTAGAGTCCACGGCATTGAAATGAACCATCAATTGCTTCTCTTCCTATAGTGTTCCCTCAAGATACTAAAGGTCTAAATGAGTGATTATAACCCAAACATGTTTCCTTACTTTGCCTTGAAGTTAATTCTGTTTTTTGAAGCTGGGTATGAAGCAGCCTCATTGGTTCACAATGGACCCTTGAATCTCAAAGCCTACAGCAGCCCCTAAAATGCAGGTCTCAAACTACACTGCTGGCAGTGACTATGCTCAAGTTGAAGACTAAAGATCACCAACTGAGTTTGGGATGTACATTAACAATTTGACCAATGAGAACTGCATTAACCCTTCTTCTCTCTATGAGTGGATTTATATAGGGTCCCTTTTCAAGGAACCATGGCTATACAAAATCTTTAAACTTCTGCACATGTTATATTGAAGGTTCTGTGAAGAACTGTCTCTGTTACTCAAATCCAGTTAAATTGAATCAGAGCTGAAATGTGAGAGATAAAAGAGGGGTGGCAATCTACAACTGTCCAGATGGAGAGTGTGTGAGTGTGTGTGTGTGTGTGTGTGTGTGTGTGACAACAGTAAACCCAAGGGGTGCTGGGTCTCTGACTCCCCCTCCCCTTGTTCACATCTATTTTTATTGAATTCAATCCATTCGAAAATGATCTCAAAGGGAAACCTGGATGGCAAAGAGGGAAAGAAATTCCAGGAAGAAAAAGAGAAGGATGTATGTGGAGGGCAGACACATGGACTGCACTTTGTTGAAGGGGTTATGGATTCCTTGTAGACAGAAAATCTGAGAGCTATCACAGCCCAGATTTCTCCTCTCTTGGCTGTATTCATAAGTCATTGTCCTGCCAAGAGGAGGATGAGAGGGATGAGTCCCACTGTCCGTCCTCCACTGCCTCCCCCAGGAAGCATGGAGGTTCTAGGTGGAGAATTCTGAGGCTGCACATGAATGAACAGTAGCCAAAGGCAAGATGGAAACAAAAGCTCATCTTGAATCTTATCTTACTATGCAATGTCAGCACAAATCAGTAGTAGCTCAGCTCTAGTGTCCTGTTTCAGAGCACTCTGGGCCCAATTTGAATTCAAAGAAGTACAGGTTATGCATTGAAAGATTTAGTTTAACTGACACACTGCAGTCAGCCCTTGGTAAATCTAGGAAGATCTCTGCAACAGCTGCAGTTTTGGAAGCTGACTGCAAGGGGATGCAGATATAGCAGGAAAACACGTGGCTGCCAAGCGGAAGGAACACAAATTCATTCCATAATCTGCTAAGAAAAGTGGGGTCCGCTGAACCATTCACCAACCATCAATTTTCTCCACGTCGCCAAGGAAATTTAAAAATGAAAGAAAACTTTGAATTAATAATACAAAAAATAAGAGAGAGATAAGACAGGAAAGAAAAATTTCTAATAATCGAGTCTGGCATCTACTTTTCACTGGAGTGAAACAGACACCAACAATAGAGAAGAAAAGTCCCAGGAAGTGATGCATTTCCTTTGGGAAGAGCTTTCTTTTATTAAGGTGGTTTCTCTGGTTCCCATTACCTTAAGACCTCTAACTAAACACGAAAGGATCTCAAAGATGGGAAAACACCCATCTTCAAAGCTTCAAAGAGCTAGATTATCACTTTCCAACATTTTTGTAATTAAAAGCATTATCTTTTAAAGAAGTTTGTTAATTTCCATGGGATGATCATATATCAGCTGTAAGCAATTGCTCAAGAAAGGGCTTTTTTTTTTTTTTTTTTTTTTACAATTTTTTTCTTTTTTTTTTAAATCATCTACCCCAAAATGTCAGGTGAAAGGGATTTTTAGCACATCAAAGATTACCAGTAAGTGGGTTGAAATGACTTCATAATAGAAAACTAAATGTATAAAAGATTACCTTTCCATCTATAATTCAGCATACACAGGAAACAAAATATTAACAAGTTATTCATAATACATAATTCATTTTATGTAAGCATGACTAATTCTGGCCCTCTGGTGGTCCAGATAAACCCATATTTACTGATGTTATAACTTAAAGCATCCTTCATTCTGTTCATGGTGTTATTTTGACATGAAAAAAGAGAAGTAGGGAAGGCCATAGCTTTTCATCTTAAATGTGATCCTTCCTGGGGCCAAGCCAATGAGAATTATAATCCAACAAACATCTGTTTCTAAGCTACTGAAACTTTAGCATGAGCCAGAAATATAAATGTTAATCTGATGACTGAAAGCTTCCCTTTAACTTTTATTTTTTAAAGAGTAGTCTGGTGGGGTGACATCAGGAGGGGCTGTGCCTTAGATTATTTATTGACGTAGGCAATAAGAGGCGTGTTTATGCTGTCAGTGCTCTGTTTGCCCTCCTTTAATTTCTCAAATGACCTAATTATACATGTTCTCAATATGTCTCAGGAGGAAAAGCATTGCTGATGCTGTTAAAAGGCAAAATGCTGAATATGTTTTGGTGCGTCTCACATTCCAGGGCCTGACAATGGACATCACTGAAATTACACTTTAACATTCTTCTGGAGCATGGCGTCAACTGCTTCCTAATGTTCCACCGTCTGAAGCGAAACCCACTCTACTGCTTATAAAGAAAAATGTCTGACTTTGACCAGCATGCTGGACGCTAATATGCTTACTATTTTGCCATTTATGATATCTTAAATTCTGTATATATTTATTAACAAGTACTTATTGGCCATTTAACATTCCTTCTACCAGGTCTTATTACTTACAGATGCTGTCTTTGTCTCCTGAGGTTGCTGCAACAAATTGCCACAAACCTGGTGACTCAAAACGACAGAAATATATTCTCTCACAGTTCTGGAGGCCAGAAGTTGAGAATCCAGCAGGGAATCGTGGCATCTCTAGGGGAGGATAGATGCCTTGCCTCTTCCAGCTTCTGGTGGCTGCCCTGGCATTCCTGGCTGGTGGCCATATCTCTCCAATCTCCGTCTCTGTGGTCACACTGCCTCCTCCTCTTCTGTGTGTCTAGTCTATGTGAGTCTCTCATTAGGACACTTGTCAGTGGATTTAGAGCCCACCAGATAATCCAGGATGGTCTCCTCTGCTCAAGATCCTTAAGTTAATAACACCTGCAGAGAGACTTTCTTTAAATAAGGTCACATTCACAGGTTTGGGGGATTAGGATGTGGGCGGATCTCTTTGGGAGCTACCATCCAACCCGGTGCAGCTGCCAAATTTAAAAATGGCAATAGTTAGTAGCCTCTGGGCAGATTTTTTAAATTTGTGATTTAAATATAAGTTGCACAGCCGGGTTTTTTTTTTTTTTTACTCTAAAAGACCTCAAATAAACATTGTATCTTTTGTAATGTAACCTCTCACATCAGTGAGGTCCCTGGTTAAATGCATTCAATTACTCTAATAGTGAAGGTATTGATTTACTTTTGGTATTCATATGCCACTGAAAGAACAAAAAAGCCCCCAAATCTCTTCTCTCTCCCTCTCTTCTGACAAGATCCTCCAGGTCCTTGTGGGTGGTCCATGGTGGTGAAAAATAATGAAGAAAAAGATCTCACAAGCATGAATTCATTTATTACATACTCAAATATCTATCAAGCCCCTACTTGGTGCCCTGAATTATTCTAGGCATTGGAAATAGAGGCAGGGCTGGCTTCAGAGGATATGACCTATAGATGAATAGGACCCCATGCTTAGACCCACACTTGGTTTAATGCTCTGCTGTTGCCATCTTGAAATTATTAATAATTTTTTAACAGATGCCCTGCATTTTTATTTTGCTCTGGGCCCCACAAATCATGTAGCCCATCCTGAATGGAGCAGTGAACACTACAAAAAAGGTCCCTGCTCTCAAGGACTTGGCAGGGTTCCTGATGGTGGACAGCCAGTGACAGTGCTCCAGGTATAAACATATGATGCTGAGCCCTTTGGGGGCAAATCTGAGATTAGCTGGTGGAGAATGTGGTATCGCATTTGGTATATTTTAATGGTATCATGCACTAACTCACGCAGTTTCTGATCTTGTCTTTTATCAAAGCTTTCTACTTACTGTTCATATCAAGCTTCAGTTTTCAATTTCTGAGCAGCATTTCCCAAGATACAATCAGAATTTTCTAATTGGCTTTCTTTTTTTTATAAAAAAGCTTTCAGGGTTAATGACCATCATAAACTCGCTCTCTAATATAGACATTAATTTCAGCATTTTGGAGGGGGGCAAGGACCTTGGAATCATTGCCAACAGGAGCAAAATTTTGATAGAAAAATATGTTTCAAACTCAATTGTGGACATATCTTTCAGAGAAAAGTAAGTTGTGTAATGTTGCTATTAATACTTTGGGAAAAGGCTATTCATTTGTACCTCCTTGTAAAGAATTGTTGTCTTGGTATTTTCATCACAGTAGAATGCCAGATCACATGAATGAGATCTGGTTCCTTAAATCTTCATGGCTTCCAAGCAATCTGTTTCTAACATAGAACAAGCACACTCATACAATTTTTTTTTTAAATCCATGTTAATCCTGAAAGGAATAAACTCAGAACTGAAGTGGTGGATGGAAGTTTAATGCAGTTCAATTAAGGATCTGTACCCAAAAGAACAAGTTGTTGCTTTTAGTTCCGTTTCCAGATTAGTCACAGTAGATATATAGCCACTTTTAATAGCATTGTGCCATTACCAGTGACTTTAATTACTGTTTGGTAATCCTATCTACTTACACCAAATATTAATTAAATCCATCTGGTGGGGGGCAAGTGGGGGGTTGTCTCAACATATGTTGATTGAAAAAGGCAAATCATAATCTTTATTGTGGCTAATTTTCTCAAACTCTTCTTTCCTGAGGACAGAAGGAGTTGATCACACCATTAATTCTAAAAATTAATTCTAAAAAAAGAACTTATTTTCTCTGTCTGCTTTAATGCCTCTTGTTGGAATCAGCTCACTAACCAGGGGAAACAATCTCTTTATCCTTTCACAATGTTTTAACTGCCTGGGCTTCCTAATGCCTCTTCAGATTTCAATTTGTACTCAGAACCCGTGGGAAAAGTTTTCCAGAAACTCCATGAAACAAAGCAGCTCTCCTGACACCAAGGATTTATGATTAAGGGAGGCATCGCGCATTGAATCAAGTGTACCATTACCCTTACTCCCATGAACCTGTCTTTCAGCACAATCCACGACAGCAAGAAGACAAAGGCTTTGTTACAACAGAACAGAGCAGAGACATCCGTGGCCGTCAGCTTCTTTAAAGCCAGTAAATATAGATAATTAGTCAAAGTCCATAGAATAGAAAAGGGAGCAGTTCTTTTAAGAAAGAGCTTCAATGTCAGACCATCTTCACCAAAAATCCGACTACATTCCCTAGGAAAGAAAAAAGAAGTTAATATCCAGGTACTAATGGTGACACATCTTGTCTAACTCATCACAGCCATTTTTCAGGCAAGAGCACAGACTCTCAAGACCCACCATTCATCTGTGGAATATATTGAACCCAGTCCTGCCACCTCCAGACTTCAGGGAGTGCATGGAGTTCCTTGGAAATGAGCCCACATCTCCTCAGGCACAGAGCTAGGCCCTCTCCTACCTAGATATTCTCTTGAGATTGCAAGGGCAGCCATTCTGCTGTTCTGAACACTCTCAGAGGAGCCTGAAGAAATACGGAAATGGGTAATTGCTGAAATGAATAGCTATCGGAAGAGGGAGAAGATTCTTTCCCAATAGGCAAAAGAAAGGTGGCTGCTACTGCGTGAACAGACTACAGACAACTCACAGAATCTTATGGGACAGGTATCCTCTTATGTCTGTGAAGCCACATCCATCCTGGGATTTTGTTATTTCTAAGACAATATTTCCTCTTTCTAATATATCTGCCCAGTTGTTTAATTTCTTTTTTTACTAGCATTTTGAAGGCAGAAGAATGAAGACAACCTCTGTGATAACCCCCAAATAGTAAAAACTAAATAGGAAACGCAGGTTGTATTTATATATAAACATTTGGCAATTTTGGAGGAATTATCTGAATTCAGTGTGTAAAAATGCTCACTTCAGTTAAATCTTTGATTTGTTTGATTTCCAATTAAATTGATTTTAATAAAAATGTTTAAGCTAGTGATAAGTACAGGCAATAATGAAAGTGATAACAATGACAGAGCCTGTAGGACTGTGGCCTGAAAACAGACTCACCACAGAGAGAATTTAACTTTCTTTTTTCACACAGTTGTGCATGAACATTCAAGCATTTACTAGGCAACTATCATGTGCCGGGCATTGTATTTTCAGAAGTAGTATAGATATTCTTGTTCAAAGCAATAAGTTATTAATATTTGCCCATGTTTATAATGTTTACAATGAATCTATTTGCATGACTCTAAGTAGTATCAGTAGTACTTTCTCTTCCAGTTTTTACTGGAAGAGAAATCATTGTGCCTCAAAGTATTGCAAATCAAAGTAATTTCTAGTCAATGTCTGCCCCACACGTGTGAAGTAACTTACCCCACAGAAGGCCCCCACACAATAAGGAAGTGATAAAGGCTATAGACACAGGGAACATGGCCTTACATATCAACTCCCACAGTAAATGTTGCCTTCCAATAGCTGTGAAAGCTGGGAGTTTAGGTCAGTGATTCTAGGAAGGTTAAAGACAAGTATTGCACACATAGAAACCTGTACAGAGATTTGTTTACTTTCGTGCAGGAGACAATCCAAAAGGAAGGCTTTTCATAAAATGAAAATGAGATTTCTCAAAAGTAAATTTTAGCTTGAAAGAGACAAAACTTCAATGAAGGGGTGAAATAACCTAAAGCCTTCTGCAGAGTAAACAGAAATTACACTTGCTCACACACACATACGCACAGACACACACACACACACACACACACACACACGGGAAAATGAATAGTCTCTCTATAAGCCCCATAGCCATCAGGATATTCTGAATCAGTGCCACACATAGATCGAGTGGCAGTTTTCAGAGTAGCCTGGGCACAAAGTTTGTATTCTGTCCTTACAAAGGGATCTGCTTTGTGAGAAAGCTGCCACATAGAGCTATAGTTTAGAGTTGTGGGTTTCAGCCTTTCATCTACAACCACTGAATGCCTTTTAAAATATGTACACATTAATTAAGAACCATAACAAACCTCATTTCTCATTAAAGGATTTCTTTTTCTTATCACTGGCCCTGGCCAGTGATGTTCTTCCTGCCGAGAGAGCCCACCATCAAGCTGGGTGGAGGCTCTCAAGCAAAGACTTTGGATGCAGGAGAGAGGACACTCCAATCCCACAGGGAGGACCGATGGATGCAGAGGGACAGGGAGAGTCTCACAGGCAAAGTGAGACCATTCTCACCTGGCTCATCCTGTCCCCCAGGTGTTTGTGGCCTCCTTGTTCCTCTTTCTCTTCCCTTCTCCTCTCACTGCCAACTTTCTCCCCTTTGTCACTACTGTTCCAGGAATTAAAAATGCTCTCCATTCAAATGCCAGATCACCTGTGTAAAACCCTACGCTATTTAAGCATTAAGTGCTAAGAACTGTGAAAACTGAAAAAAAAAAAAAGAATTTTTATGGAGAGGCAAATAGTAGTGGGTTTCTCTTTCGGTTGATGAGACCAGAATTTCTGGACAAGAGGCAGTAACAGGTAGCAAAGCTTGAAATGAAGCTTAGAAGTTGAAGAACACTAATAATTAATTATGCTCATCATTATAACAGCAGCTACTCGTTATTGAAACATTTCTGTGTGTCAAATAGCATCATAAGCACTTTTAAAGGTGCCTGACATAGGCAAATACATCTTTGGCTCTAATTTCATGCTTTCTAGAGACTTTTTCCCCTTAAAAAAACACCCTTGTTGGCTGTGGTTCTTAAAACAGCCTGGTACTGGCACAAGTGCAGGGACACAGACCAGTGGAACACAACAGAAAATCCAAATATAAAGCCATCCTTATATAGACACCTAATTTTTGACAAAGCAGGAAAGAACATACTCTGGGGACAAGAATCCCTATTCAATAAATGGTGCTGGGAGAATTGGTTAGCGACATGTAGAAGACTGAAACAGGACGCACAGCTTTCACCTCTCACAAAAATCAAATCACGGTGGATAACAGACTTAAACCTTAGGTGTGAAACGATTAGAATTCTAGAAGAAAATGTAGGAAAGACTCTTACAGACATTGGCCTAGGCAAAGAATTTATGAAGAAGACCACTAAGGCAATCACAGCAACAACAAAAATAAATGAATGGGACATGATTAAATTAAAAAGCTTCTGCACAGCCAAAGAAACAGTCACGAGAATAAACAGACCACCTACAGAATGGGAAAAAATTTTTGCATACTACACATCAGATAAAGGACTGATAACAAGAATCTATTTAGAACTCAGGAAAATCAGCAAGAAAAAATCAAACAACCCTATCAAAAAGTGGGCAAATGACATGAATAGAAATTTCTCAAAAGAAGATATAAGAATGGCTAACAAACATATGAAAAAATGCTCAGCATCCCTAATCATCAGGGAAATGCAAATCAAAACCACAATGAGATATCACTTAACCCCGGTGAGAATGGCCTTTATCAAAAAATCCCAAAACAACACATGTTGGCGTGGATGTGGAGAGACAGGAATACTCATACACTGCAGATGGGACTGCAAACTAGTGCAACCCCTGTGGAAAGCATTAGGGAGGTATCTTAAACAGATTCAAGTAGACCTGCCATTTGACCCAGCAATCCCATTACTGGGCATATACCCAAAGGAAAAAAGGTCATTCTGTAACAAAGACACATGTACCCGAATGTTTATAGCAGCACAATTCACAATTGCAAAGATGTGGAAACAACCCAAATGCCCATCAATACATGATTGGATTAGTAAGCTGTGGTATATGTATACCATGGAATATTACTCAGCTATAAGAAATAATGAAGATACGACATCTCTATAGTTCTCCTGGAGAGAGTTGGAGCCCATTATATTAAGTGAAGTATCCCAAGAATGGAAAAACAAGCATCACATGTACTCACCAGAAAATTGGTTTCCCTGATCATCACCTAAATACACATCTGGGAACGATACCAATCGGATATCAGACTGAGGTGGGGGGTGGGGGAGGGGATGGGGGTATGCCTACATAATGAGTGCATTGCGCACTGTTTGGGGAATGGTCACGCTTGAAGGTGCTGACTTGGGAAGGGGGGGTGGAGAGGGGAGGGATATATACCTACATAATGGATGCAACGCGCACTGTCTGGGGAACAGACACGCCTGGAGCTCTGACTTGCGGGGACAGGCGGTACATGGGAAACATATGTAACCTGAAATTCTGTATCCCCCATAATAAGATGAAATAAGTAAATTAAAAAAAAAACACCCTTGTTAATACTATGGTATATAATTTTTTCTTCCTAAATTTCAAATTCACCTGAGGCCACTAAATTCTCCTGGTAGTATATAAATGGAATTTTTAAATCATCAAAAACTAATTTCAAACAGACTACCCTTACTATCTAGATTTGATACTTTGTTGAAAATTCTTTTGATGTTAGTGATAAGAGAGAAACTGAAAATGCTTTCATACCATTCAAGGGAAAATAGTCAGAGGCTCTGGCACTATGGGACAAATCCTGTTTCCTCTCTTATACACTAACTCTATTTTTCCCTTGTTCAGCCATTAGAGCTTTGGGAGTAATGTCTTGGCAGATGGTGTTAATGAGTCTGCAGGGGAAAAAAAAGATCAAGGATCTAAGAATTTTCGGACAATTTTTACCTCTTACATGGAGAGGGCCACTGGAGAATATTCCCTTCAAAGATAGTGTTTTCTGCTTGACAATAAAAACTCTTTGATTCTATTTTAGAAATGGTCAACTTTACTCTGCCCACACTAATAGGTGGAGGTGTCCTGTCAAATGATAGATTTTGCAAAGTTCAGAGTCAATTTGACATGAGAGATGTGGAAAAGGTGAAGCTCATTCCCAAAAGAACATTTCTATTATCAGCAGCCTCTTATTATAAATCAGTTTCTTAAATCAAAATGACTTGTCTTGCTTTGAGGTATTCTTATACTAAACTTTATATTGTTTTTAATCAATATGTGTGACTAAACTATATAAGTATTCAAGTAGAACATACACACTATATGGGTCCATGCAGGTATTTTCAAACAGGGACAATTTTGGTCTGATAATCATGTTCCCCAGCAATCACTTATTAAATACTGTCATTCAAAACAAAAAACTTGTGCCCCAAGATCATGTCTATTTTGATGGGAATCGAATACAAAATATCTTTATCAATCACAAATAGATACAGGCCTTTCTCCTTTCCCCCAAACCAGAAAACATTTATTCTTTTGGCTTCTTTTTTGTTTCTTTAATTATCTTGAGTTTTCATGAACATATATAGAAAATTATCTCATGGTCTGATGTTAATCTTCCCAGCCACTTCCAAGTTGGTGATAGAAAATGGAAGTTGAAGATAAACCCTTCACAGTCTGTTAAGTTTTTAACAACAATCTTATAATGCCCCAATTGTAATAGTCATTCTTCTTTTCATTAGGTATAGGGGCAAGAAAGAAAGATTCTTTTGGCTCCTGCAAGAGAAATTTATTATGCTGAAGAGCAATAAGCTGGTGTGGGGAACTGTCACTCTCTCATCTGCCCTCCTCTGAGGTCCCTCACTACTTTTTTTTCTTGGTGATCATAGCAGCTGTCCTGAAAGTCATTCCTTAGTGTTGGGCTTTTTCTTTTCGAGGAGCTGTTTACTAACAAAGGTACTTTGACCCACATGCTGCTTTTGTCTTTCGTGAGTGCTGTGCAGGGCTGGATGACACTCGGCATCCTGAGCTCTCTAAGAGGGGGCTGTAGAAGCAAGGTTTAGCACAGAACAGCCACCAGAACCGTGGGACTTCTAGGTAAGCCCAACCACCACTGTCCATAGCTAGTGAAGACACAGGCAAGACACCATGTGCTTCTAGCCAGCGAACTTTCCCAGGGCCAAAGCTCCCATGGCATGAAGTCAAGTCATTTCATCTGCTTAAGCAACAGGGTCAGGATTGTTGAACAAGTGTTTATATAACCATTATTCTGATTAATACAGCTTTTTTTTTCCCCTGGGTCTGAGACACTAGAACATTCTTTTGAAACATGACTTTCAGAAACAAATAGATCTGGATTTAAATCTGGGTTCCATTATTTATAAGTGTGTGACCTTGGAGGAATCATTTAATTTTTCTGAAACTCTGCTTGTGTTAAATTGGGGATAATAACACCTCCTTAAAAGGTGGATGTTGCCACCAATGATGATGAAATAAGATCAGATATGCAAAAGCGTCAGTACAGGGGAGACGGTGTTTTTAAGGGAGAGCTGACTCTGCTTTTTAGTTTTTGTTACCTGATTCTCCTTGCTCCCCAAAAGAACTCAACTTATTATATACCCAAGATATAAAAATATACATAGCTGCATAATACCTATTTTCAAACATCTCCTATTGACCATTTAACATGAAACCTACCTGAATTTTTTCATTGGAGATTGCTTTTCTTGAGCAGTGGCCAGATGACCAGAGTAATAGACTGGGAAAAACATAATGTTCCAGTTTGTTGAAAACCAAGTCATGAAAAATGGGCAATAGAAGTTCTTATAAGTAATTTTTACAATCTGTGTGGTTCCAACCCAAGACGATGATACTGACAAGATGATTAAGAGTCCCCAGATGGCCTTCAGAACCATGGACGTGCAGGACAGGCAGCGAGCCTTGATTCTGTTTTCTTGGCTGCTGTTCTCAGAATGAGTCTGTGTCCCATCGTCCGCTGAAAACAGGAAAGGAATACAAATGTGTGGAAATCAGGTTATAAAACAGCAATCAAATGTGTCAGCTCCTTAAAAAAGATAGATGAAACCAAAGAGGCAGACAGTAGAACCACCAGTGTTTTTCTTTTCTACCATTATTTGAAGGATTGATAACTCTGGCTCATTTTTCTCTCTGTCATCTCTGCTATTCAAAGTACAGTGTGTATCTGAACCCCCATCCAGTCCACGCAACTGCTCATGAACTTGATGGATGCCATGCTGTTCTCTAGTGTGCGCTATCTCCTTTCTCATAAGAGCATTACACATCTCAGCCCCCAAAGACTTTGGCCTTGGCTTTGTGACCTGCTTTCTCCAATCAAACGTGAACAGATGTGAGGTATGTCACCTCCCAGCAGAAGCTTTAAGAGGCATCGCACCACCCGACCAGCTCTCTTGCTCTTCCCCCCATCACTAAAATGTAAAATCCCAAATAGAAGCTGTTCTCTCTGTCTGTGTAGGGGAATGAGCAGAACCTAGCCAAAGCTCTTCTGTATCCACCAACATGAAAAGTGAGTGAGAAATAAATATTTGTTTTTATATTCCACTGAGATTTTTTAAAAACTTACAGCAAAGATGATTATTAAATTGAACAGCAATATGTCCCAAGAACAGAGCAAGTCCTGATTACACAAAGCCATTTTCTACTTCACAACAAATTACTATTTAATGTATCTCTGGGAGCACAGTAAGTTCTCCTTTGTACTTTTACATTTAATAAGAAGATTTAATAGCATTTTCTTTTCACATCAAAATAGCCAAAGCTCTCTGAAAGCAACATTCATAGAGGCCTTCTCCCCTGTTGGAAAAAACAAGTTCAACATAATGAATTCATGTACCTATTAGGAAGTTAAACAGGGGTAGAGGTCACCCCAAGTCTCCAAACTGATCCCAGACAGTAGACTCCTTGGGGAAGGAGACAGAGTTGGCTGCAAGATTCTCTTGTCTCTCCAGGCATTTCCCTTAAGCACAAGGTCTATTCTAGGGTTTAAGAAAGTGGTGAAGCCCACAGATTGCAAATGGTAGTGGATAGGGCTTCTCACTGTACTTCTCTAGAACATTCTGGCCCTCCTGCTGAAATGTGTTCCTACTGCTTAATGAGCCAGGCATGACTGCCCCACTGTGCTAAAAACCTTTATCTAGTTAAGGCTTTCTGATGTAATCATTTGGGGGAAGGAGGAAGCAGGCCTTGAAAGTAAATTCTTCACTAGGTAATTTAAACCAAATAACTATGAACATAGCAATTACTATATGACTTCTAAGTCCTAGAAACAATACTGAATTCTCAGGGCCTAGGGCTCTGGAAGATCAAAACTGGAATTCTTTTATTCATCTATTCAATAAACTCTTATGGAGACTCTACTGGGAGCTAGTTAGCTAGTTGGGTCTCAGGGGTTCAAAGATGAAAGATTTGAGCTCATGGTCTAGCAGAAAGCCAGCAAACACATTCAATACAGTGTGGGAAGGGCCAACTCCAACAGATGCAGGGCCATGTGAGGCAGAGAAGCACTTGTTAAGGGGTGGGGTGGGAAATGCTCAGAAGAAACTTTGGTGATGCAGTGACATTGAGATGAGTCTGGGAGTGTGAGTGAGCCAGCTCCCTCCACTATGTACAGATGACACCTGCTCTTGATAACAGTTCGGCAAATTTCCTCTGTGCCCATGTGCCTCATGCAGAGAATAGAGGGGAAAAAAATTAGGATAAATAAGAGGAGACAATGAGAGACTCCTGTGTTGAGAGGCTGGGAAAAGAACACAAGCTGTCCTATTAAGAAGTATTATCATTCCCACTTTACAGATGAAAAAGTGAGACTCATGTTAAGGGTTGTCCAAGGTCGAAGACAACCCAAGTCAGTGTGACCCCACTAGGGGTCCAAACTTTATTCTGAATATTCATATGTCACAGCTTTCAGCCTTTAGCTTTCCATTCAAGCACTGGAAGTTTCAGAAATTGTTTGGAGAAAAAGTTTTCTTCTTGGCAGAAATGGTAGTCTTGTGTGAGAATTAAGAAGTGATACTTAAGAGAAAGGTATACCCTACTACATTTCAAATCTCATTATTTCCAGGGACTATCTCACAAATGAGGAATAATTTTACAAAGATTTTAAGTATCCCCTTGAGGTGATATCTGCCTTTATTGTCACTTTCTTTGAAGACTACATCTATGTCACTATCATATCATGGACAGTGCTTTTGATGATATTAATACCAGTAATCACCTAAATCCCTTTTTAGTATCATAGTATTGACCTCATCCTTTATCTGTTAACTAGGCTAATTTTTCTGATTTTTTAATTTTACAAAGCATAGAAATATTGGATATCCAGAGCTCTTAATTTTCTGATCATTTTAAACATGATTTTCTATAGTCCTGCTTAGATTTATAGTTTTGTATATATAGATCATTTAAATTAGTTTATCAGAAAGTCTATCCATTTCTATGAAACTTTATTAGAGTTATGCAAATTCATGGTAGAGGCCATGGAAGTTTGGAAACATGAGTTTAAGTCCTAGCTCTGCCATTGTATGGCTCTGAGAACATGTTGTATTCCAGTCTTAGTTTCTTTTTCTATCAAACAATGATAATATCTATGTCATGGGATTCATTTTGAGATTAAGTACCATAATATCCATGAAAGCATAGTGAGCTGCTTTTCAGATTTTTCTCCTATTCTCTCTTCTCTTTGGTGCACTGGAATATCCCCAAGAGCTTCTAATAATCACAGAAAGAGTAAATCATGTTCCAGCTGATCTTTAATGGTATAGTCTCTGAAATTTGTAATCTGTATATGATAGATAGGGCACATTTTTATTAACCAGCATATTTAATTAATTGGAATATTCTGTTTCATGAACAAATGGGATATTAATATCATTGTAATTCATTAAAGCCAATTAAAAACTTTCTGAAGATTTAAGATTTTCCTCACTTTTTTTTAAAAAAAGGGTTTTAGCTTTGGGGTTCATATAGTTGCTAAGAGACCATGTCAAAATATTATTTTTGAAAAATATCTTTTCTCATATAAAAAAATCCGTTCTAAAATTAGTAGGACACTAGAAGAGGCTTTCACAACTCCTCTAACCCATTGTTTATCCCCTGCCCCTAACTGAATCCTCTGAGCTGCCATTTTCCTTCTTTTTTTTAAAGCCAGTTTTCTCAAAGTTCTGGGGTTGGTTTGTTGTTGTGTTGTTTTCCTACCTAGTGATTTTAAATGGCACACTTTTTTGTTTTTGTTGTTGTTGTTACTGTTCTTAAGGATAAGAGAGATTTTAGTATGTTGCCAGCCAAGCTGAAGGACAAAGGCAAAGGGAGATGTTGAAAATACAGGCAGGAGAGATGTCGAGGAGGTGGTCAGGGACACGGGTAATGAAGCTAACACCTGAAAGTAGAAAGACACACAAGCCAAAAGCGACCCACGATGCTGGTACTTGGTAAACAAAAGCAGAGAGAAATTCTGAGGGAGAGAGGAAAGTGTTTGTTAGCAAACAATTGTCTTGCTCTTTTTGGAAAGGTGTAAGTATGGTCACGCAATGAGAGGAAGTGAATATGACTTGAGGCTGGAAAGTATTCTCTGGCGAAGGCAATACAATGTCCACCACCAATAAGTGAAAGTATTGGGCAGCAGCCCAGTGGACCCACCTGCAATTAACAATGATAAATTTGCTGGGAAACTCATGGTCATAGTTGCAAGATTTATCAGTTTAGCAATTTCTGTAACCTAGGACTTGGTGAGTGGTCACGTGGATGTGAGGAAAGGCTAAAGGTCTCGATTGATCAGAAAATGCTGCCGAGGGAGGCCAGTGCAGTCCCCTGCAGGAAGTGTGACATTGGGAAAACTAGAAGGGCTCCAGGAACTGGGAGTCCTGATGAGGATAAAAGCAGGCTCTGTGATGTTACTAGAGTTTTTATTCTTTTCAGAATGGGCAGACTGTGCTGTTACTGAATCCCAGGGCTGAGATATTATAAAAGATGCTGGATTTGGACATTTTGAAGATGAGAAAACTAGCTACCTTGTAAACTTCATTAGAAGTCATTGTCCAACCGTGTGTTAAGTTCTTCAACAGGTTTTGGTGTTTGGTTTCTCTGCTACACTGTATACCACTATTATTATAGACTGTAGCTATACATTTCCATTCTTCCTTCGCCTCCCACTTGATAAAACTTCCCACATCCACGCATAAGAATCTATGCAACATCTCTGCACTCTGTGCCAATGGTGAGATCTTTCACGGCTGGTTAGAAGGTTACCAAAACATACTGAAGCTCCCACATACCTGATCTGTTCTGTCTCTCAACTCTATGTCCACACACTCCTGAGGATCCTCGGCTCTGAAGTTCAAGAATAGGAGCAGAGGAATCTTCTGTGACAGACAGAGGGGACAGTTGTCTACTGATGCCACTGTGTGAACTGGGGCAGTTGGCTCCTGGTTTACATCGCGTGACTGATGATCTGGAGGTACCTGGAAGACAGAGTTCATACTGGTTTCAGAACTTCTTGGAGGACAAATTGGAAGCAGATTTTAAATGCCTTGGCAGTAAAATATATGGCAGCAACAATCGCAGAACTGATGAGCTCATTACAAATTCTACAAAGGGGCTCCTAAAATGAAAATGCTATGTTGGCAAGGTCTGTGTCTCTGAGATAAAGAGTCTTTTTAGATAAAATCATTAACAAAGAAATGAACATTAGAAGACGGTATTTGGGTTGCTACTTGTGCCCTGAATCAAAATTGTTAACACAGCCAAATATTATAGTTTAAGGCAAGGAAAACAGTGTTATGCATGCTTCCACCCTTTTCTTTTCAAGGCTGACTGTCAAATTCCTAACTGGGAAGACTGCCAATAATGTTTCCTATCAAATCGACTGTACACTTTTCCAGCAGATTGATCACTAAAATCCAATTTTGTTATGTCTCCCTAATCACCACTAGCCTCTATCCAGTGTTCTAGCTGAAAACCCAGCCTCCAGGACAAGGACCCACAGACCAAGCCCCCTCCTATTCTGATTAACAGTCCATGAACCCCCAAGGCTTCGTGGGCCTGCAACCAGTGCCGTCCACAGGGCGCTGTGCTCAGAAGGGCCCGTCCCAGCATCCCCCATCCTTTGTCAACATTGAGAGATTAACATGGGTACATCACTCTTAACTAAACTCCAAACCTCATTTCGATTTCACTAGTTTTATCTCTGGTGTCCTTTTTCTATTTCAGGACCTCATTCAGGAGATCGCATTACATTCAGTCATCATGCCTCTGCATCCCCCGAGGGCCTGCGACAGTTTGTCAGTCTTTCCTTGTTTTTAATGACCTTGACATTTCTGAGGAGTGTGTTGAAGTATTTTGTATTCATAGGATTTCCTCAATCCAGGGTTGCCAGATGTTTTCTCTCATGGCTACGTTGGGCTCACGGGTTGGAAAGAACACCGCAGAGGGGAAGTATCCTTATCGTATAATGTCAGTCATTACATGCTACCAATATGACTTGTTACAGATGACACTGACTACGACCACCTGACCAGGGTAGTGTTTGCCAGGTGTCTCCATTGTCTTTATTTGTCCCCTTCCCATACTCTATCTTTTGGTAGCCTGTCACTAAGTCCAGTCCACACTCTGGAGTGAGGGATGAGGTGCTAAACTTCATCTTCTGAAAGGAGTGTCTACACATATTATTTGAAATTCTTCTGTAAAGAAAATCTGTCTCTTTTCCTTCCTTTATTTTTTCAACAATTTATTTATTTATTAATATATTTATGGACTCATGAATATTTATTTCACACTTTGGCTTAGGATCAAAACTGCATTGTTTATTCTTTTGCTCAACTTATTCTAGCTTTGGCTATGGAGAGATCTTTCAGATTGGCTTCTGAGTTCCTTTAACATGTCCCTATTTTCTTTTGTTTTTGAGCTTTGCTTTACTTTCTGGCATTATAAAATGCTCTAGGCTCATCTTTTATTTTCCCTGCCCCACTCCTAGAATCAATCCTTTCTCCAAGTATTCCTATTTCCTTAGAAAAGAGTATTTAGAAACTAATATCTGGCTGTGGGTAAGCTCACTGTTATTGGCCCTCTCAGTTGTCAGAGCTAGAAAATATGCGCATGTCAACTCATGTATATACGTATAGCCATAATTACATATATATACATATAGCCACAATTATTTGTATAAATCCTACACTCTTTTTATGGTTTCTAAGAACAAGTAAAATGTTGTATACATAGTGTGACCTCAGACCATATTTGTTGACTCTGATGTGGATTGACCGGGGTGATTAGATATAAAGTACCAAAATCAACCTGGACACTGATGGACATTATCTCCAAAACAGGTATGCTTCTTTGACCACTCAGAGCATTTGTGCTTACTCTTCCTTCACTGATACACAGTGGAAAACAGAGGCTCTCATTCCCTCTGGGTCATGGAGGCTTTGTCTTGATGTGGTATCTCTGAGATGATAGAAAGGAGGTCAAAATGTCAAATGAAAACTAAAATCTTGGAATATCAATGGCATCCTGGCTTTAATTTGGCATTGAATCCATCATGTTATGTACTAGGTGAGTAATCACTTGAAGCAATCAGATCAGAACCTCGAGAAACAGTGGTGTCCAGTAAAAAAGAAAGCTTGAGTTCCTGAACCATTAAGAACCAACATGAACCAAGAACCTCCAACAAGAACCAAGCAGAACAGTGCAACCTTAGGTGAGAGTGTTAGTTCCATAGTCAAAGCTTCTGCATGCATGACAAGAGCTTGTCTTATTTTTTTCTTCTAAATCTTGGAAAAATAAGTAGAGGTATATAAAAATGTATTTATCTGTACCATCTATTATTAAGTGTCTTAAATTGAGCTAATTAATATTTATTATTTAATCTTGAATTTTAAAAAATGTACAGCTACTCAAAAAGTCAACAGAAGCATCACATACTGATTACTATTCTTAAATTAATGCTATGTTAATATTATTACAAAAGCGTCAAAATACATAAGGTTCTTATTTTACATATTCAGAATGTTTACTGTACTTTGCACAACTATGTTTCTAATTGAATAGTTCAAGTTCAGTAAAAAGAGGCTACCTGAAATTCAGTGAACTCTCAATTATTCAGGCTCTTCAAAACGGGCTGATGTTCAGATACTCCAAGAGTCTTTTTAAATTTATCTTTCAAGTATCTTTTAAAATTTATTTTTACCTAAGATGTGCCTCCTCATCTTTTCTTAGGTTAATATCAGAATTCATTTAGTGATCACTTGGCAATTGTAGGTGCAAAGGAGGAAGTCTAAAAATAGGTTGGGTAGCAAGTGGAGACAGGATCAAGATAAAATATTGTCCATAGTTCCCTAAAAAGTTGGTAACTTGTGTGTAGCTACCAAGTGTTGAATTTGCAAACCACACCAGTAATTTATCTTGCTTCCTCATTCTCAATGAAATATGTCCTGGCTTCTGTCCTTCCCGTTCCTTACGCGATGTACCTCAAAGCCCATTGCCTGCCACCAGCTGCCTCCCACCGGTCAGTTTGTGGAAGAGACCTGAGGACAGTTCAGCCACAAGAGATAATGAAATCACTGTCCTAAAAAGGCATACTTTAAACTTCAGAGCCAGGCCTAGAGGCACATTCGGGCCATGAAGTAGTTATCTCCCATCGTGGAAATGAAGACACTGTCTCATCCTCTGTGGTCTTGTACCACTCAATCTAATGCCAGCCCTGACAAAAATAAATATTCAGAATGTTGTCTGGGATGCAGTCAAAGATCATAAATAAATTGTATCTAGTTTCTATTTTCTATGCCACAGTGAGTGCCTGAGTGGAAGCAGGGATTGCAAATTCAGTTAGTGAGCAGTGTTCAGACTTTAATAGGTATTGAGAGTAAGCTGAATTAGGAGTGATGGGCTGGAAGCCTCTTATTAGTCACACTAGATGGTCACTTTATCCCTCTTAGTGACATGTGTTCACCTGACCCGTAGCAAAAGGACCATCTTGGGCCATTTTTCTTATTTGTGCAGGCAAGAGAATATGATTTCTTTATCTGCATTGGTTGGGCTCTGCAAGCTCCCAAATTTAATTTGATTCAACAAGTAGTTATTGGGCACCTATTATGGGGCAGGTATTGTGTCAGAAGCAGAGTTGGACAAATGAAGACTATGTAGTCCACACCTGCATGGAGCTCTCAACTTAGTATAAGTCAGACATGTAACCAACTACCATAATTTAACGTGAACTGGGGAGCAAAAAGAAAGGGAGTAAATGATTAATTCAGAAGCCCGAAGCAGGGAAGGCTTTATGGGAGGTTACATCGAAGGTGGCTTTGAAGGATGAACAGGACTTAATCAGGCAGAGGTTTAGGCTGAGGACTAGGCAATACAGCCAGAGGACACTGTGGGAACAAATACTCAGAGGTATGATGAAATCTGAGTACAAGAGAGCATTGGAAATCCCATTCCTCTACTTTGCCTGTTACTTGAAAAGGAACTGTCTAATTGATATTCAGACAGCACAGAATGGTTAAGAGCCCAGGCTGTCTAAATCTGGGAGGCCTGATAGGTATATGGGTTCTGCCGTGTACACTGCACAACATTGAACCAGAAGGTGGGCACGTAATCTCTCAGCCTCAGTTTTCTCCTCTGTTAAACTCACCTCTGAGGAATGTTGTGTGGATTAAGTGGCCTAGAGGAAAGGCTCAATAAATTCAGACTATTATAACTAATAATGAGCAGGTAAACAAAAATGACTATTAGTGGTACTTTATTAATTAGAACACTTGGCTTCATATACTAAATGGAGAGTTTTTAGAAGCTTAGCAACCTAAAGGGACTGGATGGCCAAGATGTCCCTAAACCTCAGGAATAACTAGAACCAGGAGTCTGGTGCAGCCAGACAGCCCTCTTATCTCTCTGTCTCTCACTACTGGGTGCCGGCTTCATTTCTTCTCACTGGTCTGCTGCTTGCTTTTCTCTGCAGAAAATCTGTTTGTTCTGAGCTCCTAAATTTTTAATCTCACAGCTTTAAACTTCTGAGAGAAATCTAGTTGCCCAGAGTAAAAAACTCTGAGGGACTTGTGTACTATACTGATGCCTTGTCTAATTTCTGTGACCAGGGGTGGGAACCTTGCAACAGGCTGCAGCTCTCAAGAAAGGATAGGTAGAGATGGGCAGATGGTGCCTCGGGTGTTCACTCTAGGAACTTCAAAGCAAAAAGGGAGAAGAACTACATGCACTGACTAAAGCAGCTGCTTCAACAGATTGAGGGTAAGGTGTAAGGTTTCCAGATAACAACTTGAAAAGCCAAGCTGAAACAGATTAACTAGGAAAAGGTCTTCAGACAGCACTGTGGGTGAGAAGCAAAGAGGCACGTAAGTCTCCATGAGCGCATGTATAAGATGACTTGGGAGATACAGAGAGATCAAACTCCCAGTTATAGTCCAAACAAGGGCCCTACGATTGCCTTTTTTATTCTTTTTTATTTCAGCATATTATGGGGGTACAAATGTTTAGGTTACGTATATTGCCCTTGCCCCACCCGATTCAGAGCTCCAAGCATGTCTATCCCCCAGACGGTGTGCACCGCACTCACTAGGTGTGTATATACCCATCCCCTCCTGCCCCTCCCATCTGCCCGACACCCGATGAATGTTATTACTATATGTGCATTTAAGTGATTAAGTACTGATCAGTTAAAACCAATTTGATGGCGAGTACATGTGGTGCTTGTTTTTCCATTCTTGGGATCAAACAGCCCTTTCAAAAAGTGGGCAAAGGACATGAACAGAAACTTTTCAAAAGAAGATAGACTAATGGCTAATAAACATATGAAAAAATGCTCACATCTCTAATCATCAGGGAAATACAAATCAAAACCACAATGAGATATCACTTAACTCCAGCGAGAATGGCTTTTATCAAAAAGTCCTAAAACAACAAATGTTGGCGTCGATGCGGAGAGACAGGAACACTCATACACTGCTGGTGGGACTGCAAACTAGTGCAACCTCTGTGGAAAGCAATATGGAGATACCTCAAAGAGATACAAGTAGAACCACCATTGACTTTTATCTCCTACATGCACAAAAGCTCAATGAAGCAGCTGGCTTTACTAAGTACTAAAAAACTGAAAACTGAGCTAGTGACTTCATCCCTACTTGCCCCCAAATTATGAGGTAAACATCACATGTAGATCTGGTGTCCCAAACTAAAGACAGAGATAATGGATACACAGAAGGCAATTAACACAACCCAGAGGACAGGTATGTGTGTGTTGGGCGGGGTGGGTATTGCTCTATGACAAGAGGCAGCATAGCATCCTAGAAAGACTCTCCTGACAAGCAGAACACCAGTTGCCGGTGTCACCTCTGGTAAATCACTTGACCTCTCTTTGTGCACATTCTTTTCAGTTTGAAATGAAAGGATTAGACAAAGTGATTTCCTACATCCCTATAGCTTTCTCTTCTTTCACTTGAAGATTTTTCAAAAAGTACCTGCAAATCATGTTTAACCACAAAAAAAACTTTGTCTATTTTCAACTAATTTTTATAGCCATTTCTATTAGCCAGTGTTCCAGAAGGAAGAGATGGAAAACTCAAATTAGGATAATTTACAAAAAGGTAGTCAAGATAGATGGCCGTAGAGCAGCGGTTCTCTAAGCCCCCACCCCAGCATCACATGGGAATTTGTTAGACATGCAAAGTCTCAGCACCCACATCACACCTAGTAAATCAGAAATTCTGCAGTGGGGTAACTTATGGTCTAAGGAGCCTGCCAGGTGATTCCAATGTAAGTGAAAATTTGGGAAACATTCTATGTGATAAATCACAGGTGGTAACACAGTACTCAGATTTAACCATAGCACTTACTATACCTGGGCCTGAAGAAACGGGGGATGGAGTGACTAGAAGAAACTGGAAGAAAAGAGTTGCCTGACTTGGGCTATAACCTTTACTTAAGGCAGGTACCCAGCCCAGGGACTCTGAGAATAGTCCTTTCCTTCGATATCCTGCAGGAACTCAATATACCAAACCCAGGAGACAAGACAGCCTTTCTTTAGTCTTTATAGCTCTAGCTCCCAGAGAAAGTCAGGTGGAGAAGGTGGAAAGAGGATATGGAAAAGAAAAGCAAAGGAAAGCCAATATACCATGTTCCTACAACAATATTATAATCTCAAAGTCAGGTTAGGTCACATGCTCTCCTAAGTCCCTACTAGCTTGAAGCTTCTTTGATTAATGATTCTTCCCTTCAAGCTCTAGCAAACCATCTATTACATATTAACCATAAAACTAGCTTTGACTGTTTTCAATTAATCTTTTATAGGGTGTGTTTCTTTTAAAGATCCATGACCTTCCCCATGACTAAGATGTTTTAAACATTGAAGACAGAAATGTAATCCTGAATTTTTGACTTGGTGTTTGTTGGAAGCCATACTTATTGCTCTGGCATTTTTTTCTTACAAAAAGAGATAAGATATCAATAACTCATTGGAAGATTATATGAAAAGCTATATTTCAGCCTATTTTTTTTACTCACATTCCATTGAATTACAATGGCAATAAATATTCCCTTATGGTAAGATTATTTATTGTCATCAGTTTTAGCAGGGTTTTCATAGACATCCACATGGAATTTGCCTAACGGTTACTCTCGCTCTCGTCTTAGGCAAACACGTAGCCTTAGAATTATTGAAAGGAGTCTGCGTGGTGGATGGTCAGTGTATAAGCAATTGAAACTTTCCATTTCCAGTCTGCGTCACTTTACTCTCTAAAAGCTGAAACCCCTCAGCACGGTTCCATTTTACTTACCAAGTACTATTTACTCTTTGTAATTATGAAAACTCTTCATTCATTTTATAAGTAAATATCTTTTAAAATAACCTGGCTGTTGGTTATACTATTGTCTGTATTTTTATACATTTCATATTAAAAATGTTTTTTAAAGACTTGCTAATTATCTTCTTACAAATGATAATTAAATATCCATTACCTAGAAGCTAGATTTTCAAAATGTAAATCTGAATTATTTGGGTGCTTTCACATGCATATTAATTAAAGTGATTAAAAAAAAATTTTAATTGATAATTTATTTTTTATTTTTCTAAAATCTGTACATGAAAGACAAGACTACTAATCATCATATTTGTGCTATAAACCTCTCATCCCTAAAACAGTGTTAATTTATTCTATCTAGTATACAATTTATCTTCTATACCTATAATTGACTTTAAAATTAAAGAGTATATCACTGCTACCTATTTTTACGATGTAAAAATAAAAATGCCTACCATTCATTTAACACCTACTATGTGTCAAAACCTTTATGTATATGATCTCCAGGCCTCACAATAATACTACTGGGTGGATTTTATTAATACTATCTCCATTTTACAGATGAGGAAAATGAATCCCCAATAGCCCAAGTAAGGATTAAAACTCAAGTGTGTCTAGTTCCAGAGCCCATATTCTCTCTGGTGTGGCTCATTGCTTTTCCATCTCATCTAATCAGCTTTATTGAGCTCCTTCTGTATGCAAGAGGGTAACGATCTTGTTGGGAAGATAAGACAATATATATTCCCAAGAATACCTAAAAATATTAGGGGAAGCAATTCAGTGGTACAGAAAATAAGGATGACTATTGTTCAGAAAGTGGAGAGACCAGCTTCCAACAAAGGAACACGTGGATTTGCCTTTTAATAATTGTGGAGAGCAAATGAGGTGTTTTGTAGAGGGGTGATGGCCTGAAAGCAGAGTTTCGGAAGGCAAAACTGGCAAGAGAGGGAAAGATACACAGCACAGAGAGAACCCGGAGGGAGGATACCTATTTGGAAGTTGTAGGATCTAAAACATACGCTTCATGGAGAGCTAGGCTGTCCCTTTTAGAAATGTGCATTGCAGTGGGACCCTTCTTTTCCCTGGCTAGGATCCAAGCATTCACATAGTAATGGTAGAAGGAACATTAGTAATAATATTAATTATAATGATATTAAGAACTTTAATAATGCACATGACAGTACCTTGTGCATGTCAGTCAGTCATAGTTATTCTTCCCAGTCATGACCTTGCACAATGCAACTATAGAGCCCCTTACCTTGGGCCTGTGTATGCCAGAGGAGCTCCACTTTTGCTCAGGCGACTCTAGGATTTGGTGCCGAGATGCATTTTCTCTGGCTCCCTATTCCCAATGAAATATCACCCTTAATACTAGTTTGTTTAGATCATTTCTGGTCCTATATTTTCCTCCAGTATCAAGATTTATCTCCTCAGTGCTGCCCAAGGATGACCTCTGTGTTCAATTATAGCTCTAAACACACCCATGTTTTATTGCCTAAAGTCGTTTTCCTAATTCCAGCTACTTCTCATCTTGTCCAGACCTAGAATCTGTCTACCCAACCCTGTTACTCCCTACACCTTCTGACATCCGCAGAATTAGATTGTGGGGTAACCTTGATGATTTCTGCTGAACATTCATAGAAATCTGAAATGGATTTTTAAGTATTCCCAAGGTACTTTAGAAAAGAATTTGAATCTATTTTGCTGATCCTAGATATGAATCAGCATAAACACCACAAAATTGCCTTTCAAATGCTTTTTTGGTGATAGTCCTGGTCTTAAATAATTTCCCAGATAATAGAAAGTGCTTTTCATTGCAAAAGAACAAACAGTAATTTTAAAAATCTCTCAGCCCAGTCGTCAACTCCCTAAATGTTTTATAATGTGCATACTTGGCCCTCTGTCCTGTGTTTAGCTGCCTGACACCCAATCCCCTTCCTGTTTAGGAGGAGTTCCCCCTCTTCCATTGTACGAGCCTTAGTGGGAAACAGTGCCCCCCAACCCACAAAGGAAGCTGAAGGAAGCCAAATAACTCTTCCTGCTCCTGGCAACAGGTGTAGGCAGGACTTGGTTTTAGCTGATCAGATGCTCCATCCACACTGCGAATATCCTGCAGGCTGGTTAAAACCTCACAAGTAGCAGTAGCAACAGGGTGTTGGGCACTGATGGCAACAGCAGAGCCTGGCCAGATTGTTGCAGCTGCCTGGCTTTGCAGGGCCCTCAGTTGCTCTATTTTTCCCAAGGTTCTGTGATTCTCTCCTCCCAAAGCCAGCCAGTAAATCTGTTTGCTTAGCAGCCCTAAAGGATTTCTGTGGTTTGCAACCAAGAGCCCATCTGATCCCGACTCTCCCGGGCCTTCACATGCACCCACCCCTGCAGCCCTGTCCTCACCTTGTCTGTTCCCTTTCTCTATGATGTCTTCACTCACTAGTTCTCTTTGTATTGCAGTCATCTCTGTGGGTGACAGTCTCTGCTCTTAGGAAGGGACCCCTTGAGAGCATTTAGGAAGATTTTCTGGATCTCTTCCCAGCTTGCCCGTAAGGACCCAATGGCAGACATCTTTAAGGGGGTGTAGCCGGCTGTTCCCACCAATTCCCACTGATGAGAAGTGGGAAGTCCCTGCCGCAAGAGGGTGAGCTGATCCCCAGGTGAGGGTGCAGAGGGAGGATCGCTCAGATGCACCAACACTGCTTCTCCCCCGCATCACCCAGCCACTCTGATGCCAACAGCAAATGAAGATGCATTTCCATACAGTGAAAAGGCCTGTCTTGATGGTTCTAAAATATTCACTTTAACCCAAGAAGACCAAAAGAAATTCAGGATTCACTTTAAAACATTTCTCAACGAGATCAGTTCACAAAATTGAATCAAACTGTTAATATATAAGAAAATGCTATGCTGTATGAGGAGAGCAAATGTTATCTCTGTCTGGTATAAGTCTATAGTTCAGCTACTCCTAGAGTATTAAGCAAAGTTCTAGATGTTCTACCTTTGAATAAACACTTCTTTCTTTTAGGTAGTAAGATGCTGGCATTAAGACTATATAACTACTTTGCTTTTTAAAATACCATATATATATTTTCCTAAAACACACACAAATTAACTTAATGGTATTTTTAAAATCACATTTTAGATGCAGTGGGAGTGCTTATGCTTGAAATAATATCTTGTTCAAATAAGCGACTGATTCTAATTTGTTTTCTAATTCTGGATTTTCATATATTGAGCTTGCTTCCTTAAAGAACCCTGTTTGCCTTTCATTAAGCTTTCATATCAATTTTCTTCTGTCTGAGCCTTTGTCCCTTCTCCCCCAAAGTCCTGATTTCCTTGTAACTTGAACCAGGTTATTCACCCACACACAGGTGTACACAACTGCTACGAAAATCCTATGCACCACGTAACATCACTACTGCCCTGCAACCTTGCTAAATACTCCCTGCTGACTATAGAAGCCCTCTGCTTACAAATTCCTCCATAGAAGGCTCTCCTGGAACACATTCTCTTCCAAATAGCGCTGGTGAGTTTCTTGATTGATAGATTTTGACAAAGCATTAATAAGGCAGCCTCATAATTTATTATGGTTCAAAACTGGATTCAGGCTAAACCAAAAGACCTGTGGCTACTGGCCTAGTTCTGTGATGACTCGTTAATTAATACATTATTGATGCCTCTTGTGTGCCTAGCAATGCCTAGCCCTCTGCTAAGTGCAGGAAAGAGCAAGAAGACACGGCGCTTGCCCTCATTTTCTCATGGTTCAGGAGGGGAAAAGCCAATTACACAAGTGATTTCTATCAGAGTGCTAAACGCCAGGTGGGTGGACAAGCAAGCCTTTACTCTGGGAGCCAACTCATCGCACAGCCCCTCGCCAGTGCTAATGGCCCACAAGTATCCTCTCCTTTGGGAACTGGGCTTTTAAAACATAAGCCTCGGATGAGTTCACAAAATATTTATACCTTGTTCATTAGCAGAAAGAAATGGGCAGACGAGCATGCCAGGGTACAGCTAATGCTGTTAGCATACACATTTGTCACCCAGGGGAGGAGTGCCAGTCAGACTGGCAGAGACTGCTGCTTAGGCAGCTCTGCTGTGAATTAAGCCACAATCTAAATAAAACTATTTGCAAGTTTCTTCCTCTAGGAATATGGGAAAAGCTAAACAACCAGGATCAGGTCATTTTCACAACTGTTATGAGTATCCACACCTACCAGGTGGGTGGACTGAAATGGTCCTTGAACCTAAACCCACAATGATTAGTCCCAGCTCCACACTCATAGAAGCCCCTTCCTCACCCAAATCCTACTCTCCCGTCAAAGTCCAGGGCAAGACCTAACACCAACAATCTGGGCCTGATGTCCATTTCTGATGCACTCACTGCCATTTGACCAGATTTCAGTAGGAAAATGGAATGATCAAATTTGGGTTTTTAGACAATTGCTCTAAAATGTGGAGTATGGACTGAGAAGAAGTAAAACTGGGGGTGGAATGACTTGAGACCACTGGAGTAGTCTTGAGGAGAGATTATAGTAGCCTTGAAGAGGTGGCAGCAGCGAGGCCAAAGGGAGGTAGATTTGGAAGGTACTGGAGAGACGGAATGGCCACAGTTGGTAAATGATTGAATGTAGGTGGAGAAATGAGAGTAAAGGAGGGGTCAGGGATAAGTGTCAGTTTCTGTCCAGGACAATTGAGTTGTTAGAACACCATTCACGGAGCTAAAAGGAAGACCTGGTTTGGGGGAAGGGTGATGAATGCAGTCTCAGACAGATTGAGTTAAAGTGTATTAAACTCATCCCAGGGGAGCTGGCCAGTGGGCACACAGGTCTAGGGTTCAGAAGACAGATTTGGGCTGGAGACACAGATTTCAGAGACATCAGTATATAGACAAGTCACTGAAGCCATGAGAGCGGTTATGAGTTGAATTGTCCCTCCTTTCCTCCATCTCCTCCCCCAAAGTCACATGTTGAAGTCCTAACCCCCAGTACCTGAGAATATGACCTTATTTGGGTATAGCACATTTATACAGGTAATCAAATTATTAATAAATGAACGTTAAGATGGGTCCTAATCTCTTTCTTTCTCTCTCTCTCTCTCTCTCACACACACACACAGAGAGAATACCATGTGAAGATGAAGGCAGAGATCAAGTTGATGTTTTTATAAGCCAAAGAATCCCAAAGACTGCAAAAAAAAAGTCCCACTCGAAGCTAGGGGAGAAGTATGGAACAGATCCCCTCTCATAGGCCTTGGAAAAAAGCAGCCCTGTCGACACCTTGATCGTGGGCTTCTAACCTTCAGAACTAGAGAAAACAAATTTCTGTTGCTTAATCCAGCAAGTTTGTGGTGCTTTGTCACAGCAGTCCTAGCAAACTGCTAATACAGCAAGGGATAAGATCACCCAGAGGGAAAATGCTGACTAAGAAATATTGATAACTAGCACTGATAGTCAAGAAAGCCAACAAGTAGAGGTGTATGAACCTGTAAAACAACTAGCCAAAAAGGTGGGGAAAACCCCAGGAAATGTAACAATATGGAAGCCAAAGGAAGAGAATGGGAGAAGATGGTCATGGTACAAAGTGTGACTTTGGTGACATGACAGTCACTGTTGACTTTGAAAAGAGCATTGGTGGAGTGGCAGGGGCACAAGCCAGACTGGCATTTATCAAGGAACACGTGGGAGATGAGAAAGCATATAGACAAATGCAAACAGAAAGAAAATACTTTTCCATATAGACATTTTGAAAACACAGACATTGTGTTAATTTAAGGAGTGGATGAACCATCCCAAATCTGTTATGTGGGAGGTGGGGATGGACACATATGCAGATGGATGGATAGATGGATGGATGGATGGGTGGATGGTAGTTTAATTAGAAGAAAAATCATCCTTTATTCACAGTGCAAAAGATTCATAAAAATCAGACATGGCTTTGTGATTTCATAGGAGAAAGTGTGAAACTTTCTTTAAGCTCCTTGAAATCTTTCTACCCAGAATTCAGGGAAACTGATTTGGCATGTTTATCACCTCCCTGCTACCATAGTTGTTGCAAATGTTCAATTAAAATCTCCACCGTAAGGGTCATTTCTTGGCTAAAGATGAGGAAAAAATGATATTTTCTGTTTCTTTGGTAAACAAAGGAGAGTAAATTACCTCCTGGGAGCACCATCTTCAGCCATGTGAGGAAAATTACAGCAGCTATGCAAGTGTTAGAATGCTTAATGTGCTGCTACTGACAGTTGAGCACAATATATTTAAAATTTTTCTTGTAGAGGCAGCTCTTGCAGTTTGTTATGCATGCTCTCCTCTCGAAATCCTAAATTTATCTGATGGAGTGAAAGATAATTCTTTCGATGTTCACACTGTCTGGAAGATAAACAAATTTACTACAAGGGCTCTGGAATCGGGTAAAGTTTCTGCTGGCATGACCTTCCAAACATTCCTTGAATCCATCTCCTCTTGCTGTCCTTACCCCTCCGCTTCCCCACATTAGGCCCTTTCTGGCTTTTCCTTGGATAAGTCACCTCCACATGCTCCTCACCGCCAGGACTGCAGAGAGGAGCTGCCATGTAAGGATAGAAGTTATCCAGTATCATAGAGAAACTGGGAAAAACCTGACCTACACATCTATAGCCCAGAGGCTAATTTTCCTTGACATTGTTTGTTTTGGTTACAGGAGATTTGGCAACTCTTATTCATTCATTCATAAACATTTACTGAGGAGTCTCCTATGTTCCAGATATTGAATTAGGCTATGTGGACTACAAAGAGGCTGAAGACCAAGTTCATGCCTCAGTTCACAGTACGCTGGGACAAGGAGGCTGGAAAACAGGCCAATTAAAAGCCAACATGGAAAGTGCTAATATAAGGACAAATCCTGGGATTCAAAGAAATGAGGATCTGCAGGACTCTGAGCCTAGAAGATATAAGAAATTGTAAGAGCCCAGAAACAAGAACAACACTTATGGGGCAACTACTTCTTGGGAAACTAGTCAGAACCAGCAGGAAGACAGCCTGCTGACTGTTTGTGGTCTATGGAGCCAACTGTACCATCTGGACTCGAGACTGGCGAAGCTGAGCCGTAAGGAAGTGTCATCTGGGCTGTGAGACAGCCTGTGGTTTTTCAGCTTTGAAAACCCTGTAACCAGATCCTTTCCTCAAAGCCCCATCCCACAGAACCTAACCCTCAGTTTCTCTCAGCTCAGTGTTCAGTTTGTCTCAGAAACTTTATTTTTCTTTATTAATATGTGAACCAAAGGTTGTAGGAGCATAGAATACCATGTCTGTATCTCCAACATCAATGCTCAGCACGGGAAGCCTGGAGTGGAAGATCTTTCTGCAGAGAAGAAATGGAGAGTCTGGCTGTGAGTTCACTCAGTATCCAGCAAATATTTACTGGGTATGTTTACTGAATATTAATACTTGCTATGTGCCAGGCACTGTGATAGGTGCCAAACAGACCCAAACTGATAAAACAGACATGGTCCCAGTCCTTGTGAAGCTTCCAGTTAGTAAACAAACATATGGATATAGCAAAAGTAAGCAATTATATCAACTGGCAATCACACGTTGCAACTATGAAGAAAGCAAGAGGCGGGAGCAATAGAGAATATCAGAGTGGTGTCTAGCCAGATAAGAGTCCAGGGATGTCTCTCTGAGCAGATTACAGGTAAACTTGGATTTTAAGGGTGGGGAGGAGACGACAGATAGGCAAAAACAGAGGGAAGAGTGATTCAGGAAGCAGGAACAGCATGTGCAAAGACCCTGAGGTGGGAAAGAGTTTGGTGTGTTATAGGAACCAAATGTAGGTCAGTATAGGTGGAATACCACAGATAAAGGAGAGAAGAGCATAAGATAAGGTTAAAAGTCAACAGAAAAGCCAGAACATTTTTTAAGGTGAGATATCCAGACACAGATATTTACTAGGCAGTTGGAGAAAGCTGACAAGAGTCTGTGTGAAGAAGACAGGATTGGTTATAGGAAATTGGGTGCATTAGCATAAAAGAGGCAATGGAAAGCAGGACAAGAAACAAACTATCTAAAGCTGTGAGCAGTAGAGAAGACGCCCAGAGGGTCCAGGGTGAACACCCTGGGGAACAGTCCTGGGGAAGGATGTTATTAGAGGGTGGGAGAAACTGAGGCCAGCACACAAAACGGAGGAGCAAAGGCAGAAACAGAGTCGTAGAGGTGAGAGAATCCAAGAGAAGAGAGTTGCGATAAAGACATACCAGTTAGCCATTCTGAAGACTGCTAAGAGGTCAAGGAGACTGAGGTGAAAGAAATGCCCATTGGCTCTGGCAATAAGGACATCACAGGGGACTTGTGAAAGCAGTTTCAGTGGAGAGGAGGTGAAGGAAGTAACGGAATAGGAATGAAGGCAGAGGTTTGAGAAACTGAAAGGTAAACAGCACTGAAACTGAGTGAAGTTACTCAAGATGTGCGGGATAGTTCCAGCTATGAGGAAGTAACTTGTCCCCCCTCCTGCTGCTAACAAATTCAAACTGGACAAACCACATGAGGCAATTGTTCCTAGGCACTGGCCAACAGGCAGCGCAAGAGTGCTGTCCCTAAGAACTTACACGGTCAGCCCCATGATCTCCAGCTTCTGTTTGGGGACAATGTCCTCACCGTGATGCGGAAAGCTGGAGTCTGAGGTCCCAGTGAGTAGAGGAGGCAGAGATTAAAGTTGGGGCCAGGTGAAGGAGCTAGAATTTGTGGGGCAGTCAGAGAGGTGGGAGCTGTGACTTCCAAGACTGTTAACAACAAGTCTCATGCCTGCCTTTTTCTCCAGCCTGGCTGCTGACCACTTCTCCCCCTCCAGCCCCTGGGCCTACATTCTGTGAACTCAAATTCAAGCTTCAAGACTTAGTTCAACTGTCACCCACCTGTAGGGGCATTGCTTAACCATTTGCTCTTCTCTAGGCATACTGCACTTTCCTAATCACACCATATTGTATTCTAATTTCTGATTTATTTATTTTTCTCCCAGGGAGTGAGCTTCTTAATACTCAGGGCTGTGTCATGGCAATTTCTATATCTCTGGTCTTGGCAATTTCTATATCTCTAGGCTTGGTAATTAGTAGCTTTTCATGAGTATTTGTTAAATTCCCTGATCCTTGGAGAGAAACTAAAGGTAACATTTAATTATGCTCTACTGTGTTCAATAAGTTTAATGTGTATATGTCTTATCATCTCCAGCCACACATGCTCAAGAAATATTTTTTAAGTGACTAAATGAATAAATGAACAGAATTAGAAATGCCATAATTAAGGACAAGGACCAATTTCCACTTGTTTTGAATCTCTTATGCCTGTATGAAAGGATGTTGGGCACACACTAAACATTCAATAAATACTTGTGAAATTGGGTGATTAGCAGGAAAGTCAATAAACTCCAGATGCATCAATAATTGTCTCATATTTGCATCTTTGAGATGTGAATGTGGAAGGGAAACTGCACTGACAGTGACCTTTAGATCTCTCATGAGCACTGCATGCTGTTATCTCTGAGAGTCTATCACATTTAAGATCTGGGGAGCAAGGACTGGGCTGCTTTGGAGTCCCTGCTTCTGTCTCCTGGGAGAGATGAAAGCAGCTGCTCACTATCTTGGGCAGTTGCCTGTGTTTCCCTCTCCTGGAAGGAGACCACTGATAGACATGCTGAGTTGGTATGATTAGCAGGTGCCTGGAACAGATTTAGCTTTCAAGGCTTTCTGGCAAATCTTAATAGACTAATTATAATATACAATTTATTGTGTGACTCCGTCAGGGGTTTAGATCAAAGTGAAATATCTGAGGCTTGATATTGATAAAGGAGAAGTTTTTTTGATGGCAAAAGAAGAACCCTGTTATACACTCCCCTGAGAAGATGGCAGTCTGTGTCCCTCGCTCCATCCCCTTCCCTTCCCAACAATGAACCACTTACAGTTATAAGCCCCAGAATCTCCATCTCCTCCTGTAGTTGCAGTTGCTCTAATGATACTTTCTGATCTCTCGGTAACTTGAGATAGCATTCACTAAGAGGTATTTCTAAGGCAGCAGTAGTCAGAGCAAACTTTTTTCCACCTGAGGTTTAGCACAAATTCTTACCTTTCCAAGAAGCTACTGACAGCATAGCTTCTAAGGAGTTTTGAAGGTACAGCTTGACTTTCTGCACAGTCTCCTTAGAGCATAATTTCTGCACCACAGCACAATTGAAAGAGCCCAGGAGTCAGGCAACCTAGGATAGAATGTCAGCTCTGCCTCTAACTAGTTTTGCGCTCCTGAGCAAGTTATCTTTCCTCTCCAAGCCTCAGTTTCTTCATTGGCAAGGAGGAGGATAATATCTACCTAGTAAGGTTGTTGTAAGGATTAGATGATATAATGTATATCCTTGTTATTACTGTACTTTTTTTTTTTTTTTTGAAGAATATTATAGCACCTGGACTGGTGCCTTTCGCCTAGGAGGCTCTCAAAAATACTGATTGAATTTTACTTAAACTCAAGGCATATACCATAGGCAGTCTCTGACTTACAAACTGGAGTTTGTCCAACTCTAAATGCATTTCCCCACATAAACAAAGTTATAAATCGTGGTTTGACTGCAGATTGGTAGTAAAATCCCATTCAATGCATAATATTGCTAAATTAATATACATTTGCAGTGAGGAAGCACATAAAATAAACAAGTCACTAAGAAAAATAAGAAAACATTGAATAAAAACAGTTTTATATTTATCTTGAAAGTTAGTGGCTGAAGAAAGCAAATTAAATTTAAGGAGGAGGAAGAAGTCATAGATAATTATTGGATGGGATCCTCAGAGAAACTTTTGTGTATTTCCTCAGAATTCTTGGTGTTGATGCCTTGTATATTTATTCTGTTCAATTTCATATCAAACTCTAGGACTGTCTTCTTTGATACAGGTATTCCATTGGCATCACTCTTTTATCAATGATGGCAAACATTTCTTTAAGCTCATAAATGGTGGAGTTTCATGAATAAAGTTGTTATTTCTCAAGGAATAAGAAACTGACAAAAAGGATAAATGAACAATAGAGAGATTTTTTATAATAACTAAGAATATAAGTTAAAAAGTTGAAAAAGAATGGAAAGTAAAAGGACTTAAAAATAGGTGTGTGCATGCGACAGTTCTATCTTAGACACTCATCTAATGAAGAGATGAGCTGTCACAGCAGAGAAAAATGGCAGGTGAGTTCTCTCTCTCTGTCTCCTCTCTCTCTGAAGGGAAAAATGGGGGTGGTGGATATGAGATTTCAGACCAGAGAGCTCCCAATAGACAATATGTAAGGGAAAGCTGTGTGATCTGGTGGTAATCTTGGGAAGTCACTTAAACTTTCTAGATTTGGATGTCCCCATCCATAAAATGAGAAGGTAGGACTGGAACCTCTATGGGAAATTCCAATTTAAAATCTTTAAATTTTATGAGGCCCTTGTGACTTCATACCAGCTGGTACTCTGTTTCCAGCTAAGTGCGAGTTAAAATCATAGACTTTGCTGGTGAAGCACAATATGGTTCTTCACCTTTACTTCCTTTAAAATGTATTTCCCCTAAGCATCACCATGACAATTGATAACATTTCATCTAAGAAAGTGTTTCTCAGAATAATACCTAGGCACAGAGCAGAGCATTTTTCAGGCAATATCAATGCATTTGGAACCTTTCTTGGAACAAAAGAGCTAAGTGAGAACCCCCACCCCATCCCCCCACAAATCCTTATGGAAAAGGGAAGATTGGGCCTGGTGGCTGAGTTGTGCAACATTCCTTTCCAAATGAATAGCTATTACAAACATTATACATTAGCCAGATCCCCATGGAAAGGTAAAAGGTCTCAGGCACCTGCAAAGGACTTCCCCCACAGATCATTCATAAGGAAACTCCTTTCTGGTCTCCCAATAAGCAAGAATATGCACATTGTAACTTTGGGTCTGCAGGCTAAGATCAGCTCGCAAAACTAAAGTCTGTTTGATTCCACACTAATAATATTGATTACAGGTTTACCTTCCCAGGTGCAGAATGGACACAAGACAAGATCAAACATTCTTCCACCTACCCAGGAACATCTACATAATTCATGCTTCTTTCACTCCCTTTTTCTCTCCTAACATTCACTTTTATCTTATGGAAAATGTAGATTTCTTGGGCCTCACAAGAATATAATAATTTATCTCACCCCCCTTTTTTTCTGTAAGCCTCCCTTTAAATACTGAAGTTCTCAAATTCCCCTGGAAAAACAATCACAGATTTGTCTGTGGCTTGTGTTTTTCCTAGGCGTGTCCTCAAACTTTGGCCTAATAAACCTCCATTGATTGAGACCTTTGCTTCAGTCATTTATTTTGGGTTGTGAGTATAAAAACTGTTCATATTTTGCAGTGTTAACTGGTGCCTTAAGGAGTATATTTTCAAGAGAAAATTCAATAGGTTACATGATAAATTTTTTAAACTTATGTACAATGGGCTTTTACCAAAGGACATGGTTTTAAAAATCCATTGCACACATTGTGATATCGATCCTCTTTACAAAACAGTATTATGAGGCCTTTTAGAACTCAGTTATGCATTTAAATGGGATTTAGGATGGACTTTGGAGGTTTGCCTGAAAAGAAAGTTATACCAGAAATTAGGATACCCAGGGCTTAGTGGCTGGTTTAACCACTAATTGAGCATCTGATCCTGAATGTTTCTTTTGTCATTATGTCTCTTGATTTTCTACATGAAAATTTGGAAATTTTCTCATATCAAGCCCTTATTGTTGTTCTCTTATGTTTTCATTGTGATAAACCTTTACATAACATAAAGTTTATCATGTTGATTATTTTTAAGTGTATAGTTCAGTGGCATTAAGTACATATTGCTGTTCAACCATAACCACCATCCATCTCCAGAATTTTTTCATCTTTTTAAACTGAAACTCCATACCTATTATTTTAATAGCAATTATCCTGATCCACTTAGAGCATCAATAAATAGGTCTCATAATATGTACAATCTTAGTGTGGTGTTTAGAGTATAATTTTGCAGAATTATGCAGGGGAAATTGAATTTTACAGCCTGGCTAGCTTGATGTCAAATGTGCTATAAGGCCTACGTATCAAATTGTGATGATTAAAAGCCCCCTTAGTTTACACTCAAAGGTGTGAATGTTTGAACTCTGTGATATACATACTCCCCTTGTGAAAAGCACACCAAGAGGGTGCTTGACCCTTTTAGTGAAAAACACCAAGAATTCCCTAAGAAGATGGACAAAGTTAAATATCTCCTTAAGATCAATCTTCTAGGGAAGTGGATGAATGAGGTGGGCTGGTTGGGTCTCTCCATTGTATCTGGGAATCTGCTCCAGGCTCCATCTCTTAACTGTCTACTGTGTCCATTATTGGCTGTTCATTTTGGATCCCATTCTTTCCCTGTCTCTCCTTGCCTATATATCCCAGGTCCTTCTACCCCTCAACCACAACCCCACTCTCATCTTGGATAAGGATTGAGTTTCCTTTTGGTCAGCCCCTCACCACGTGGGTCAGCCTCCCTTGCCCTCCCGTCAGCTGTAGCTGACAGAGCCTCAGCCCCTCTTTTCCCTCTCTCAAGTCCCCCTTCCTCCCAACCAGAGCCACAGACAGTGCATTGCACATTTTGAAAACATGGATTTCTATGTTTTGCAAAAATGAAGTCAATATTAAATCAGATAGTTTGATTGAGGCTTAGCTTTCTAATGATGATTTATAGATTAGACTGCCATGCTGGGAAACCCATACTGGAAATCTGAGCTCATTTTAACTGCACTTATTATTAAAAAGAAAAAGAAATCTGACACAGCTACCTAATCAGAGATACCTTTATATACATGTTACACATTCGTTTATACATTCACTCAATAGACATTCACTCAATAACCCACATATGCTAAGCACTATCTTAGGTGCTGGGAAAAAAGGTATGAATAAGAATGGCCTTGCCCTCACAGAGTTTGAAGGCTTTAGGAAATATAGACCAGAAAATGGACAATTACAATAGCATGGATAAACACTATGATAGAAAGGGTAGAGTGGGGTCTGTCAGAGCCATGGCAGAGACATCTAACCAACTTGGAGCTCAGATAAGCTTTTCTAGGGAAGTTATATCTATGCAGAAACTCAGAAGAGGAGTTAGCCAAACAATGTAATAGGCAACCCGGGAAACCCTGCATGCCATTTACGGATCACGGTAGTTTAGTTTTTAGTTTTGTTTTTCAGAAACTAAATGTTTCTGTTATTCAAAGAAGAAAATAAACTATTACCTCATGTGTAGGCAACAGATAAGACTTTGAAGATGCCATCTAAGTACAGTAGAGTTTGCTTATCTTTGGGTCTGTCTTATGATGAGATTTGTATTCCTTTTGCATTCCAGTAATAAAATCATACCAAGTGGGATCCAAGAGAAGATTTAGCCCTAAGTGTTTCTATCTGACATTATGATTTATTAGTAGTACATGAGAAAAACAAATTGACCACATGACCAAGATTTTAAAACAAAATGTTAAAAGACCTTGTACATTTGACTTAAAGAATCCAGTCATGAATAGTGTACCATCAATGCCTTTATTTTTCACAAGTCACAAATGGAAAGATGTATGTTCTCTGGTTGAGACTATTTACTTGGGGTCCAGGGATATCTAGGAACTTCATAAGGTCTCCAAATACTGTGAAATTACATTAAAAATTATGTGTATGTTCATATAACTGGGGAGGTGTTCCATAATTTTAATTATATGCTCAACAAGGAATCCTTATCCCCCAAAAATCCAAGAATCAGCACTCCATAATATGCAGCAAGTGCTAAAAGGACGATTAGAGTTGGATGGAACTTTAGAAATTCTCTAGTTCAAAATACCAGAAACATGAATTATTCACTTGTGGATTAGGAAATGGAGGTATAATTAATCATATTCAAACTGACTATATTCTCAAAGCAAGAACATCAAAGTGTGGTAATAAAAATTTTGGTTAACATAAAGCTAACTTAAGGAAGAAATTCAAAACAGTAAGGACTAAAAAACAGTAAAGTGGTGTTCCTAAGGAGGTGTGTAGAGTTTTCCTCTTTGAAAAATTTCTTTAGAAAAATGTGAAGTTTTAACCATAGCTCTGTATGTGGGTTCCTGGCTAAAGAGAACAGACCATATGACACTACAGTCCTCAAATGGTCCTAATTTTTCTCTTTCCTAGACTACAGTAACACTCCAACAAATGAAATTCATAAGTCCATCCAAGGGCAGATGCAACATATGGTTTAGTATGTAAAATTCACAATTGGAAAAAGTGTGTTTAATTTCCAGCCTTGCCAACTACAAGTAATGGACAACTTCAGGTCCTATAACTTGTTTTAAGATGGGCATACCAAGACACAACCAGAAAGAAATAGAACTCCCAAACAGACCAATAACAAACAGTGAGATCAAAACAGCAACAAAAAACCTCCCAACAAAACAAAGCCCTGGACCAGATGTATTTATAGACAAATTCTATCAGACCTGCAAAGAAGACCTGGTATGCATAATACAGAAATTATTCCATAATATTGAGAAGGAGGGAATCCTCCCCAACTCATTCTATGAAGCCAGTATCACCTTGATAGTAAAGCCATAAAAGGACACAACAAAAAAAAAAGAAAACTACAGACCAATATCGCTTATGCATACAAATGCAAAAATCCCCAATAAAATACTAGCAAACCGAATTCAACAGCATATCAAAAAAATAATCCACCAGGACCAAGTGGGCTTCATCCCAGAAATGCAAGGATGGTTCAACATATGTAAATCAATAAATGTGATTCACACAGAAACAAAAGCAAAAACAAAGACCATATGATCATCTCAATACATGCAGAAAAGCATCCAACAAAATCCAGCACCCTTTCATGATAAAAATGGTCAACAAACTAGGCATCAAAGGAACATATCTCAGAATTATAAAAGCCATATATGACAAACTCATCATACTGAATGGGAAAAGTTGAGAGCATTCCCCTTAAGAACTGGAATACGAAAAGGATGTCCGCTGTCACCACTTCTATTCAACATAGAGTTGGAAGTCCTAGCCAGAGAAATCAGGCAAGAGAAGAACCCAAATCAGGAAAAAAAGAGGTCAAATCATCATTCTTTGCTGACAATAGGATCTTGTATCTAGAAAACCCCAACTATTCCACCAAGAGTCTCCTGGGATTGATAAATAAATTCAGCAAAGTCTCAGGATACAAAATCAATATACATAAATCAGTAGCATTTCTATATACCAATAGCAGTCATGCCAAGAGTCAAATCAAAGACTCACTACCCTTCACAATAGCTACAAAGAAAATAAAATACCTAGGAAAATACTTAACCAAGGAGGTGAAAGTTCTCTACAAGGAGAACTATGAAACTCTGAAGAAAGAAATCTCAGAGGATACAAACAAATGTAAAAACATATCATGCTCATGTTTAGGCAGAATCAACATTGTTAAAATGTCCATACTACCCAAAGTGATTTACAAATTCAAAGCAATCCCCATCAAATTACCAAAGTCATCCTTCGCAGATCTAGAAAAAATAATTCTACACTTCATTTGGAACCAGAAAAGAGCCCAAATAGCCCAAGCAGTCTTAAGCAAAATGAACAAATCTGGTGACATCACATTACCAGACTTCAAACTATACTACAAGTAACCAAAACAGCATGGTATTGGTACAAAAATAGAGACATAGACCAATGGAACAGAACAAAGAACCCAGATATAAAACCATCTACCTATAACCAACTGATCTTTGACAAAGCAGACAACAACATACACTGGGGAAAATAAGCCTATTTAATAAACAGTGCTGGAAAAATTGGATAGCCACATGCAGAAGAATGAAACAGGACCCCGATTTCTCACCACTCACAAAAATTAATTTGAGATGAATAAAAGACTTAGACCTAAGGCATGGAACCATATGAATTCCAGAGGAAAAGGTAGGAAAACTCTTTTAGATATTGGCCTAGGCAAAGAATTTATGACTAAGACCCCAGTGGCAATCATGGTAACAACAGAAATAAATAAATGAGATTGTATTAAACTAAACAGGTTCTGTACAGCTAAGGAAACAATCAACAGAGCAAATGGACAACGTACAGAATGGGAGAAAATATTCACAAGCTACACATCTGATAAAGGACTAATAGAATTTATAAAGAACTCAAGCAAATAAGTAAGAAAAAAAAAAACCCTATTAAAAAGTGGACAAAAGACATGAACAGATGCTTCTCAAAAGAAGAAAGATAAATGGCCAAGAAACACATGAAAAAATGCTCAATGTCACTAATCATCAGGGAAATGCAAATTAAAACCACAGTGAGATAATCACCTTACCCTACTCAGAATGGCTTTTATTAAAAAGTCCAAAAACAATAGATGCTGGTGTGGATGCAAAGTGAAAGGAATGCTTTACACTGTTGGTGGGACTTCAAAGTAGTACAACCTCTATGGGAAATAGTAAGGAGATTCCTGAACGAAATAAAAGTAGATCTATTCGATCCAGCAATCTTACTACTGGGTACTTACCCAAAGGAAAAGAAGTGATTTTATCAAAAAGACAACTGCACTCAAATGTTTGTTGCAGTACAATTCACAATTGCAAAGATGTGGAATCAACACAAGTATCCATCAATCCATGAATGGATTAATAAAATTTGGTATATGTACACCACGGAATGCTACTAGCAATGAAGAATGACTTAATGCCTTTTGTAGCAATTTGGATGGAACTGGAGACCATTATCCCAAGTGAAGGATCTAAAGAATGGAAAAACAAACACTACATGTACTCGCTATTAAATTGGAACTAACCAATGAGCACACAAGTGCACAGAGAGAAGTAAAACTAAGTGGAAATTAAACGGGGTGGGGGGGGAAGAGGAGGAGGGGAGGGGAATAGACCAACCTAATGGGTACTATGAATACTATTCGGGTGATGGACACACCTATAGCCAGTACTCAAGCATTACAAAAGTAATCCATGTAATCTAAACATATACCCCCTTAATATTTTGAAATGAAAAAAAAAAATGTCACTAAAAAAGAAAACCACAACTGATACTGAGGTTTTTATCCTTGCATATATAAAAAAAGATGGGCATAAAACCCTATTATTTGGGATGCAAGTATTTTACATTTTGTAATCATAGGACATAGTCTAGACTGGAGTTTAGCTTTGTAGTCTCAGAAATGAGTCTGGTAAATACCTTTAGAGTAGAGAAATGAGATTGAGGAAGAATGCTTAACCTTCACAAACATTCATCTGTGTAACAAATACCAGTGGTTAATATGCCATCTAGGAATAACATTTATTCCTTAGACCAGATCTAAGAAAACCTTTGTTAGCTAACTTTTATGTAATTTTACCTACTTTAAATAATACAACTTCTTTTTCAAAAAGAGGCATTATTTAGTTAAAACTTCACATAGCTTCGCTGAGTTTTTTGCTTGATTGGCTTGTTTTATTGTTATTCATCACAAAAATCCAAATAAAATATTCAGTCTCTCAATTAACCCAAGGAATACTATAACAGAAACTACCTTACTATTCATCCTTGAATACAATATTCATAAAGCCACTCACATTAAAAGTAATTCTAAATTATTCCCTCACTAAATAAAGATGTTATCAATTTACAAACCTGATGTTTAAACTTATAAAAGATAGTGTTGTTGAAGAGAGAGAATTCTAATCCCTTTCCTTTTTAAAAAAAATACCTTTACTGTATTAGTTTATAAGATTTAATGTTAATTAGTCCACATCTCTGAGTCAAAAAGACTGACAGTTTCATCTTAATGCTGTCGTTTCCCCCTTCAGTCTTTAAAATTCGACTCAACCCCAGGTCACCGGGAATGTTACTTAGGCTGATAAGGATCTCAACTCAACTATGTAGAAAAACACATGTTTTATTCAATTCCTTTTGTATTCCTTTATTCCTTCGAATGCTGGACTCATATAGAATTCTTACTTTGTATCTTTTCCTTATCTGCATACATTGTTGGACTACAGCAGCTAATTATATTACCGAAATATTAGAGAAGTCAAAATACACAGAGACCTCTTGAGTGCAATAGTAAGAGAGTTCAGGCTCCAAATAAACTAACTGATACCTAAATAATTCAAATCCAAACAACTTTAAAAAACTTTTTGCTTTTGGGGAATCTGACAAATTTCCCTAAAGTAATTTTCATCTCCAAGCTACCAATTATATAAGTAAAAATCATATTCTGGCAACAGGTCATTTCAGCTATATTTCATGGATTTCCTCTGAGAATAAACACAGCGATGGTAACAGTGTGCACTGGAACATACACCCAGCCTCACGAACGGCAAGAGCCCAGTAAAACAGCATTTACCGTCGGATTCAGGTGAGTTTCGTTCAGAGACACCACAGGATGTTAAAGGCACCACTCTTGCAGAATGTTTCTTCATCTTTTGAAATGGCTTGCCTGTTCTCAATGCCTCCTCTGACTTCGTTTTGAGTCTCCTGTTCTCCAGCAGACACTCTCCTAGGGCTGAAATCTAGATGCTGTTCTGGAGATGCTGCTGAAAGCTACAAGCACTAATTTGCTGTTTCCCTGGGAAACCATTTGCCACACATTTAAACAACGTTTGACCTCCACTAAAATTTTTTCTTTTAATAAACTGTTAGGCACAGTGAAAAACTATGAGAAATGAAAGGAGAAATCAACACTTTTTTCCACTTAAAGTGCAACAGAATTGCTAGACGGAAGCATTCCATTTCTAAAGACACACACACACACACAAATATGTAAATTTAACTAAGGCACAGTATTTCCATAGTGCAACCAGAAGGAAGAAAATGCAATAAAATCTTCCAGAAAAATGTTCAGTGCACAATTCACATTGGAAGACTGATGCCAGGGTATACATTCTGACTTGATGAAGGGTGATTTATTTGTACCATATAAAAACTTCAAGATTTAAATGATTCCGTAAAATAGAAAAGAAACTGAGTCTTCTCATTTAATGATCACAGACATGATCACTATATGTGCATCAATTTACTCCAGACCAACACACAAATAGATCTGCATAACTGCTATGCATGTGGACACCCAAGTCGGGAACCCAGGCAGCCAGGCAGGGGGGACAGAGCTCATGAGCATCAGTGAGGGGTTATAGCCACAGCAGATGAGAAGTCCCCAGGAGAGCTTATAGGAGACAAAGAAAAGCAGGCTCTAACAGAGCCCCGAGGAATACTAGCTTTTTTTTTTTTAGTAGACCATATTTTTTAGAGCGGCTTTAGGTTCACAGCAAAATTGAGCAGAGGGTACAGAGGTTTCCCTTGTACTCCCTGCCCCTACACATGTGGAGCCCCCCATTATCAACCTCCCCCACCAGTGCAGCCTATTTGTTACAGCTGATGAACCTACTCTGACACATTATAATCCATAGTATACATAGTCCATATAGTCCAGAGTAAACAAATGTGGGTAAGATTCCTATCCTTGTGGTACTTATATTTGAGGATATGGAAGTGACATTTGAGCTGAGAGATATGAATGGCAAGAAGGAGTGTAGTGGGTGGAGGATGGCTATCCCACAGAAAGGGAAGCATGTACAAAGGTCCTGTGGCAGATGGCTTCAGCACCATTCATTGGAAAAACAGAAATCTCCCATGTGCCTGGAATGCAGTCAGTGAGTGGGGATTTCACGGGTGTGAGATAAAAGTGGAAAGGCAGGCAGGGGCCAGATAATTCCTTAGGCTACGGCATGAGGTTTGGAGGTTTTCTCCCCCTAAGTATAATTTAAAGCAGGAAAGTCTGCTGGTCTTATTTGTAGTTTTAAAAGATCACTGTGTGGAGAATGGACAGGACGGAGGGGAGAGCTCAGGTAAGAGGTGGACTCGGATAGAGTGGTGAAGTGGACATGAAGACAAGTAGTTAGAGCTGAAACAACTTTGGAGACAGACCTGACAAGATTTGGTGATGGATTATCCAATCCAAGCCAAGATGTCTGGTTTTTGCAACTGGGTGAATATTGGTGTCCTTTACTGGACAATGGAGAAAGAATAAATATGGGGGGAAGGGAGGACCCACTGCAGTATGGAGAGTGGTGGGAGGGAGACTAAGTGGCTCATTTCAGATGTGTTAAGTTTCAGAAATACACAAGACGTCCAAGAGCAGATGTCAGAAAGGCTGTTGGATTACACAGTCTGATAACACCGGCTGGAGAAATATGGGAATCGTCGGCTGAGAGATGTTTTACAGTCACAGGTTTCAGTGCAATCAGCTAACACAGGGAACTCCAAGAGAAATTAGCACCGAGCTCCGAGACCTCTAACGTTTAGAGATGAGGTTGATTTGGAGCCAGGAAAGGAGGCAGATGCTTAATAAATAAGCGTCTGTGAAACTGAAAATCAGGAAGGCCTCAAGGATGGTAGCTTAACATGCCAAACTTGAAATGCCACAAGGAATTATTTTCCAGGAATTACGAACGTATTCTTGGAAGCTAATGAGCTGTTTTGATTTCTGAGAACAAATTTAAATAAGTCTGAGAAATTGCATCAAACAATTTATGCCAGTGTATGTAATTACGCCAACACATATGGCACCTAAAAACCACTCACTACTTCAACAGCATGGGAAAATGTTAGCAGAGCAAGGGAAAAATGGAGCCTTAACTCACAGCTTCCTGGCTACCCCTGGTGAAGTAAAACAGCTTTTACTTTCATGTAAGATCTTGTTGTTGATTTGTTGGAGTATGTTGTACATGCCTTTAACAGATGCTTCAAGAAAATTACCCAGAGGTGCCACAGCAAACCTCAATGATTGCTTCATAGTCACCAGATTAGATAGCTGAGACACTAAGAGAGCAGAGGAACCGGTAGGAGTTAGGCATGGTTTAGTTCCCTGCAGAAACCCATCCACGCTTAAACAATGGGCATTGCCTCCTCCGGGTGGAAATGGGCACAGGAACTGTTTTTAGTACACTGGATTTACTTGCTAAACATGTAGATCTAACTAAAACGTTTTGACACTTACTTTCTACTCTTTATTGTGAAGGCTACATTGAACATACCATGCTCAGCAGCTCTTTGTGGGATTTATAGCATATTTGTAGCACACTTGTAGATTGCTTTAACAACTTATAAAGAATGCTCACATACCCAACTCAGTGTTATCCTTCCATTAATCTGTGAGGCAGTTACTATTATCTTTGCTTACCAGATGAAGAAACCAAAGTTCAAAAGAGTTGATAAAAGCAATATGTCACATGGGCAACTCCTTTCCAGACATTCTAATGATTGTTTTATTCCAGAATCATGCGTTAAGCACTTGCATTGTGCTAGGATCTGGAAATTAAAAAAGTAACTTATATAACAATTTCTGCTCACAGTTTACTGATATTAATATTTATTAGTGGAGTTGCCAGATAAAATCCCATGCAATATGCATGGTAGACTTAAACTATAAATTATTTGTTGCTTATCTGATTCAAATTTAACTGAGCATCCTGGTTTTTTATTTGCAAATCTGGCAACCCTATTAGTTATTGGAGACTTTTTATGAACCACCTAGGCCAACAGAGCACTCCTTGTTATTTTTACATTATAAAAAGTGACTCCAAATGTTTTATTTTTGAGAAAAATTGTATCTGGCAACAAAATGCAAAACACAAACTAGTATTTATTAACCATAACATAACCAGACAATTGCAAGGCTCTAGCCAAGGAGAGCTTCATCTTTGAATTCATCACATGTAGAAGTTCTCTGTAGCTTATATTAATACAAAGAGCCTTTGCATACACTATCTCATTGGATCTTAGACAGAGCAAGCGTATTAACTCCAATTTACAGATGAAGAAACTAAGACTGAGAGAAGCCAAGTGACTTGCTTGTGAGTGAACCGTAAATTTTGGGGCTGAAACTAGTCAACAACTTTCCAGCTCAAGTGCATCTTTTCCTATAGGATGCTGGATGCTGATAACAATAATAATGCTAACATAGAATCCTAAAATTGAGCTCTTCCTTCCTCAGTTTTAGATGAGGCCATAAAGGCAGAGAACAATGCAAAAGGTATCAAGTGTCCCTCAGATCCTAAAGTCGGGACACATCATCTGGCCCTACCTGTAAAAGAGATCTCCCTGGAAGGAGCTGTGCCGTGGCCCCTCGCCCCTGTGGTGGTGGAGGGGGTGCTTCTCCTTCACTTCAGATGAAGGGGAAACACTGAGATCACTTGGGGTGCTTGGCGTGTGCCCACCACTAGGGTCTGGGGCTCACAAGCACTGTGGCCTGAGTCCCCCAAGAGAAATTCAAAGGTGGAATTTTGTGGCTGGAGATGTCCCTGTGTGACAGCAGAGTATGAGGACCAGCACCAGGAGAAAGTAACCTTTCTTCCAATGACCACGGTATGTGCTGGGGACCAGTCATGGAGCTGGCCTGGCATAAGGGATCCTGTCCACAATGACTGCCAAAAGGGGTGATGTGACCCAACAGAGGGTGGGCACGAGAGACCCAGCAACTGAGGGTTGGGGGATCATAATTATCCAGGTATGTAGGAGAGGCAAGTTCTGGGAACTCTTTGCAGTGCCTTATATACGTTAACTCTTGTTAATTGTCATCACAACCCCATCAGCTAACTACTATGATTATCCCACTTTATAGAAAAGAAAACTCAAGGCTATATGTAAGTGAAATTACCTGCCCAGGTTCACACAGGTGATGGATGGAGCTGGGATATAAACTGAGGACGTCCAACTCCAGAGACAGGCTCTTAAGCTCTACCAATGCTACCAGGTCTTTATTCTATTTAACCCTCAGACAGCACTATTATTGTCCTATGATTATTTTTAGCTAGGTCAATAGGATATGAGGTGAAAGGGTCTCAGCAAACTATTGATATTGTTGTAGAGAAGAAATGAAGTTTTTCTTTTCTTGATTTTGCACTACCGCATTCTAAGGAAGGAAAAGTGCTATAGATGTTTTATTCTGAGTTATGGAACCATTCAGGACATACTCTCCATCCTCTACTCCCCAAAGCTCTAGAGATCATTTCATAAATAGCAGAAATGATGGAACACAAAACAGTGTAAAGTATGCTGTGGAAATACTGAAACTGGTGTGTAGTCTCTGGCTAAAAGCTTCTAGTATTCAGTCACTGGTAGGAGGTAGGTAGTAAGAAATGAAAAGACAAATGAAGAAAGTTTGACCTTAACTGGCATAATGCAATTTTTAATTTATAAAAAGCCTGTAATTTTATGCATTTTATATGGAAACACATGCAAATGTGTAAATACATAAAATGGGATCCTTCCTGAGGGTGGTTTTGGCTAGGACTGATGTACTAAAAGCAGGCTCAATCTTCCAAGCTGACTGATGGAGGTACTAAAAGTCACCTCTAAAAGGAATTACCACCATTGGACTATACCATTTAACATATTCTAAACTACTGTTTTAATAGAATTTAATACAAACATTTATTATAAATACTTTCTGAAGAGACTAGGGCATGAAGCCTGCTGGTGCTGTGTTTTCCAGAACCAAGTGGGACTAAAGCAAGAGTCAGCCTTTCTGATACCAGAAAGGCTACTGCAAAGAAAGGCAGGTGGCTGGAGGGAGCAGATGTTACTCTCATCTGTCCCGAACCCCTTCCTCTGGATGACAGCCATGGTTTTCTCATGAGGAACCCTCCACTCTTAAGTCCATATGGTTTAGGTGAAGCTGGACACCACTCCTGTGCCCCTGAGTCAGGATGGGCACAAGCCCCGTGCTGACCAGTCAGGCTATTCCATGCCTCAGTCACACAAGACCCAAGTCAAACCAACAGAGCTGGCCCCAGGACTTTTGCCAGAACCTTATGGGAAAGATACTCTTTAATTGTTGGGGCTGTAAAGTTGGTAGAATGCCAGCCTGAAGTTGTTGGGGTCATCTTTGCCACACAAAAAAAGTGGATGGAGACAAAGTCCTCATCATTTGGCACTTGTATCAAGCCTTAACCGAAGTCAAACATCCCCAGGCTTTTCAGTTTCATGAGCCAATGAAACTGGCTCATGTTTGTTTCTGAACCCAGTTTGAGTTAGGGGTCTCCCGCTTGTAAATGAAGGCATCAGGACCATTACAATGGCCCTAAGCAAGGGAGGCTGATGACTTTTGACCTAACCAGCTATTGCCTGCACTTAGAAAACAATTTGAAAAATAACCTCATTCGCTGTATCAGAAGATTAAGTCAATTACACAAAATGTGACCTGACAAGAGGTAATGAGAGATGACCCCTAATTACCACATTGCTGTTTTCTGCTCCAAATCTATCCTGCCTCATTAATGACTTAAGCTATCCCACTTCTCATTTTTCTCTTGTGAAACTGTCTTCTCGTCTTCTTATATCTATGTGTATAAATTTAAAAGACCTAAAATTCCTTGAGAAGTTCCCATCCTCCCCACCCTCATGTTAATAGAGATCTCAATAATGCTTGAGATCAGTTTGGATCTGTAAAATTTTGTGTTGGTTCCTTATGATGCTCAGTTTATGGTTCACCAAAACACAAGTGCCTTGGGCTCCCTAGTCCAATAATGAACATATTTATTTATTTCATCAGTGCCACTAAAACTTTGAAATATGATTTCATATTGAAGCTCTCATAATTCCACATTAAAATAATTCCAGGAATATTTTTGATTTCTTATCGAGGGGCCCAATAATTTATTAGGTGATGTGGCAGAGGACAAAGTATTCACCCCAAGTTTTTCCACAAACGACAATTGTCTAAGCCTGCTAGTCTACTAATCATGAATCTACTAGTGCATCTGACTACCACTATTTCTACCAGCAAAACTCCTGCCTTAGAAACCTTGGCCTCCCTGGTGTTCTGGAGAAATGAAGGGAAGACACAGGCTGACCTGTCAAGGATAACCTTAAGAAACTATTTTTAGCTCATGGTACCCATCAGCATCGCGGGCATGTGGGGCATCATCTCAAGTTCAGCTCAAAGAAATAAACTTTTCCTTAAAACTCACAAATGCTGGTCCCCTTTTCTATGTTAAAATCTTCTCTCTCCTCTCAATACAGGTACTTCCTTTGAATATAGCAACTTACATCTTGTAATAAATTACTTGGTCCCTAATCTAAAAAGGCAGGCACAAGAGCAGAGGGAAGGTTAAATTTTTTTCCAAGGGTCTCTGTTGGTTTCCTTATCATCTGATATGCACTGTAAACATTCCAGGCGGATCTGTGTGGTCACAACAGCTTGACCTTATGATGTTCCCAACATCTTGGCAACCAAAATTCTGTAAATCTCACTGAATAAGGGAAAGGTTAAGAATCCATCTCTATCCATCTAATTCGTAATCACAAAAAGTAGCAAGCAAAAAAGAAATACAAAATTCCTCCAGACCTTAGAAAAGAAAAACAAAATGTAAGAAAACTTCAAACTGAGAAAATACATGGACACTTGGGGCTTGAACCAGTTGCAGACTCAGGCATTTTCTACCTCTTAAATTGTGACTCAGAGTAACTCCTTCATTTTATGTGGGCACAAGTACCCCACACCCAACAAATTCCAATGACACCTTTTTACATGTTCCAAATACTACTTCAGAGCATTGAAAAGTATATTTTACTTGCCCCTTATTCAAGGGAGGTATTATCTCAATTTTATAGATGAAAAAATTGAGACTCAGAGAAGTTAAGTAGAACAATTAAGGTTATAGAGCAAGTATAATCACACAGGGCCCTGGTCTATCATCTTGGATAATATGTTTCCAATAAGTGTCATTCACACAGATTATCTCTATCAAAAGAGCAACTAGAAAAGATAAATATTTTTTATATTCAGTCCTTAAAAAGAGCCAATCAAGATGAGAAAGGAATCAGCTGAAGTTTTATAAATGATATTAACCTAAAATAGAACTCATATCGATCTGATTGGAGACATACAGCTGATATATCATGAAATTTGTGCAATGATAGAAAATAGAAGTTTATGTGAGCTATAAATTAATTGATAAATGGTGGCTGACTCTGTAGCTCAATATAATGGTTTTCTGGCCTTTTTAACAATTCATTTTTTCTTGCTAGAAAACATTATCACACAAAAGTGAAAATCAATACAGTGTTATAAAGAAACAGATGTTCTGTAAAAATACTATGCTTAGAGAGGAAGCAAAGATAATCTTTTATAAAATATAAGCCTTTTTCTATTCAATATGAGAAGCACCTGCTGCATCTTAATTATTTACTCAGGGGAAAGATGATCATAGACAAGCTAACTTTAAAAATACACAGTATTTAAAAATAAGTTGATAAATGAGTGATAACACTCTATCTTAGTTTCACTGAAAGTTTTTTTTTCAGAGTAGTAGCCTAAGGTTTTTTATTTTTTTATTTTATTTTATTTTATTTTTTTATTTCAGCTTATTATGGGGGTACAAAAGTTCAGGTTACATACGTTGCCCGTGTACTGCCCATCCCCCCGAGTCAGAGCTTCAAGCGTGCCCATTCCCCAGACAGCGCACATCGCACTCATCATGTAGTTATACCCCCATCCCCTCCCCCACCCCCATCTCCCCGAGTCAGCACCTTCAAGCGTGACCATTCCCCAGACGGTGCGCAACGCACTCATCATGTTTCACTGAAAGTTTTATCAAAACCAACAAGGATGGCCCCAGAATTAGATTCCACAAACTGGGACCACCAGGTGAGTCTAATCTCTCTAGGCCTTAGTTTTCTCCTCTTTAAGATGAGAGTGTTAGACTGGACGACCCCAGCCAGCCAAAAAATAATAATGAAACAAAAACACCCCCCAAAATAACAAAGGAGGAAATCTAGATACATTTTCTTGCTGAAGATTTATAATTAGCCAATTATAATCATGACCTATTTTAAGAAACTCAATGCTGAAGCCTCCAAACTCACAAAGTAGATAAACCAAGAAATAATTATAAATATTGAAAAATGATTTATGCTGTGATTCTTTTAAATGTCAATATTCCATAGTATAATTAAAACATGATTTCATTAGAGAAAAAGGAAAAAAGTCATCTGCAAAGTTTTAGGACTATAACAATTACATAGAACAAGATACTCCATATTAATAGCCAACAATTTATCTTTGTTTTCATGGACATATTTATAAGATAAGCAACACTTACCTGTCTAGATTCACTGACGAATGATGCAGTCTTACCAGATGTGGGTATAAGTAACTTCTAGGCTTATGAGTCTGTTTTCCTAAGAGCCATTGTTTGTGAATTATTACAGATTAATTTACTTGGACATAACATTGGGGATTGCACAATCAACTCTAATCTATGAACACAAATATTCATTGCATTAACACAAACACAGTCTCTGTTTCTGGAATGTGTGCATATCTGCAATGCTTGACCCTAGAGCTTCATTAGAGTTTAATTGCCTTATTTCATTTTATTAGTTTGTCCGATAGTTGCCCATTAATAAATAAAATAGCAATGAGGCCACTTTCTAAGGTGAGATGAGGAGGTGATTTTTTTAACCTTATCTAGACAAACTCCTTATTAACCTTGGTTGAAATGAGCATTTCTTTTTGTGCTTAACTCTCAGCATTGCTAGTGAAGGTGTCTGCACTGAAGACTGAGTGCTGGCAAAAAAGACACCTTCCCTCAGGGGTGATTTCATAAAGACAACAAATTAACTTATGCTCATGTGATCATTTTCTTTCCTGCAAGATTATAGCTATTTGGCATATGAAAGATCATCATAGTAATGGTGATCACCGTATTTCATGAGATATAGATTTTTTCACAGTTACCACCTGCAAAATCAAAATTTGTCTTAGAGCTAATGGTGTCTTACAATCATTATTAGCCACATGGTGGTGACAGTGATGGTGTCATTGTCTTTGAATATGTGAACTTCATTGTAAATTCCTAGTGGCATTACTAGACAACTTCAACCCCTTGATGTTTTAGTCTATAAACCATTTAAGGACTGCCTGAGGAAGGAGTAGGAACCCTGACTGTTGTTTGAAAAGCTTCCATTGATACTGACAAAGATTCTTTGCTTGACCAAACTTTAGTGAGGCTCCTGAACCTTCTCCTAAGCCCCTCTATGTATTGCCTTGTAAAATCCAGTTTTAGAAAGAACCCTGCTCAGTTAGTTGAGCCAGGACCCCCATCTTCTATATCTTATCACTTCAATATGCAATCGGTTCTTCATCTTCCACCAGCCCCCAGGGGACCACACTGGCCTGTCCTCAGCAAGAACTCTGTTAGGTCGGTTTAGCCAGAATCCCCGCCCCCTCTGATGTTTCCTCTTAGTAATTTTCCATCCACTGACCCCCATCCTGCCCCTTGACTAGAAATTCCCACTTGCCCATATTGCATTTGTAATTGAGTCCAGTTCTACATGGAGGTCTCTTTTCTCCTATTGCAATAGTTCCTGAATAAAGTCTGGTTTAGTACTGTAACTGTTGTCCATCTTTGGCTTTTCTTTGACGATACTTTCTGGCAAGATATAAAAAAATACCAACATCATATATTGCACTATAGATGTTAAAATCTTATAAAAAAAATTCTGGAGACAATGATGGAGCATTATTTGAAAGGATAATATATCATTTTCACTCTTGATGGCGCAGAGGATATTACAGCACGGAAAATATGGACCTCGAAAACTGAATTGATGAGTGATTTGAATGATTCAGTCATTTAACTTCTCATATATTAACAAGAGAGATAGTCAATTAAAAACAAAATAATAAGAAAAAAACAAGAGAGATAGCTGGTGACACTTAATATATAAATTAGCCTGAAAGAGCTAATTTATAGCTCTTTCAATAAACATTAAATAAAAATTAAAAAAAACATAAAAACAACATGTGCCATAATTTATTGCCATTTTTTCCTTAAAGCTACATAAAACATTAGTGTGCCTTAAAATCCTAGATTAGATGACATGCAGTCGGTTTCAGTTGTATTCCACATGCAGTGAATTAGTATAGCTGCTTAAAGAACAAGTTTGAGAGGTGTTTTGAGATCACATCCAAGCTCAGTGAAAAGGGGGAGATCAGAGAGAGACGTCTGCAGTGAAAACTGGGAGAGGGAAGGGGGTCCCCTGCCGCTTTGCTTCTAGTTCAGCCTCTCCCTTAAACTATGTTCCTCCTCCTTTTCTTAATTCTTCAATTAAAATATAAATATGGATGGTTTATGAACCTTTCTTTAAAAGGAGGTGAGAAACAGAGCTTTTAAAAAGTGCGAACAAAGCTTATTTGTTTTCTTCTGAAAAATGAAATACAAGCTTTTTTCGAGCTCTTCAGTAATGCCCTGTACGGTCTGACCTCCGACTGCATAAGCAGTCTCCCTCACACCAGCTGTCAGGTAAAATCAGGTAAAATATTGCATGAGACAGACTTATATGAGAAATGATTTATTGTTTATTGAAATTCAAATTTAGCGAGGGGCCCTGTACTTTCATCCGCTAAATCTGTCAGCCCAACTGCTCACTCACTCTGCCCCAATTACCCTCTCTGTCGTCCTTCCCTGTCTGCACCCTTGGTGTCCCCCTCTTTGCCTGTCTAGCTCCTCCTCATCCTGCAGGTCGCTGCTGAAGGTCACCCTTCAGAGACACTTTCCTGATTCCTTAACCTAAATCAGCTTCTCTGTCGAAATTTCTCACAGCTTTTCCTGTCTTTCACAGCACAGCATATTATCACAATTTGCCATTACTTCCTTTATTTGTGTGCTAATGCGATTAGCATCCATATTAGCTTCCTCTTGCTGCTGTAACAAATTACCAAAACTTAGTGGTTTAAAACAACACAGATTTATTATCTTGCACTTTTGGTGGTTAGATATCTAAAATTGGTTGGCAGGGCTGTGTTCCTTCTGGAAGCTCCAGAGGAGAATTGTTTCCCGGCCTCTTCCAGCTTCTAGACTGCATTCTTTGGCTCGTGGCCCCATGTCACTCCTGCTTTTGTCCTCACGTCTCCTCCTCTGAGTCTGACCCCACTCCCCCCCTCCCCCGCCTCCCTCCTATAAGGCACTTTGTGAGGACCGTGGACCCACCAGATAATCCATGATAGTCTCCACCTTAAGATCCTTCATTTAGTCACATCTTCAAAGTCCTTTTGCCATGTAAGGTAACATAGTCACAGGTTTGGGGGATGCAAACAGGGACATCTTTGCAAGGTCACTATTCTCCTGCCACAGTATGCCATAGACTGTGGAAATGGATATCTATGTCCCCACTGTGTTTCCAGTGGCTGGCATATAACAGGCGCTAGGTAAAGGTTGGAGAAATGAATGAATATGTCTTCTTTGTGCCCTACTTAAAAGCAAATAGCCAAATGCCCGAACAATTTACCTAATAGAACTGATGACTCTGAATACTTAGTTTAGAGATTTGAGGTTCCAGAAGTGTTTCCTGAGGCAGATCGGTAAGAAATACTGTATGTGCCACGGCAGCCTCAGATGTGCACACAATGTTTCTATGCTTTTTTTCATCTCTCTTTCCTTTCAGCAGCACTGGGTGTATTTGGCCTTTCCTTCGGTCTTTAAACACTCACCTACCTTGGCTTCCAGGACACCATAGCCTCCTGGATTTCCTCCCACCTCTCAGAGTTCCTTCTTAGTTTGCTTTCCTGGTGTGACCCCTCCGCCTTTCCATTCACGCTGGTGTGCCTGGGGTGCTGGCCCGGGGCCCCTCCTTGTCCCTAACCACACCCACTCCCCTAAGCGATCTCATCCAGGCCTATGGCTTTAGCATTATCTACAGGCTGATGAGTCCAAATTGTCTCCGGCTGTGACATTCCCATAGCTCCAAAAATCACATATCCAGTTTCCTACTTGTTACCCTTACTGGAATGTTTAACGTTATCTCAAATGTAAAATGTCCCTTTATTCCCCTTACTCTCCAATATGTTTCTCCCCTCAGACACCCACATCTCAACAAATAGCACCATGATCCGCCAGTTAACATTCTTGTCCCGCCCCCCACCTGCCTCTAACTCATTAGCAAGTTCTGTTGATTAGCAAGTTCTGTGCCCAAACTGCACCCCGGATACATCTACGTCCCACCACCTCTGTGCCCATCGCCTAATCCATGCCTCCGTATCCCCTAGCCCGGCCCACCGCAACCACCTGCTAACGGGCCTCTCTGCCTCCAGCTCTTCCCCCCACCTATACTACATTCTCCTCACAGCAGCCAGAGTGTGGTCTCTTTAAAATGTCTGTCAGATCATGCCATTCCTTGTTAGATCCTTTCAATGACTTCCCCTGAACTTAAATCCAGACTCCTTTCTTTGGCTTACGAAGCCCTCCATGGTCTGCCCCCTGACACCCCCAGGACAGTTTCATAACAATCCTCTCACTCACTGGCCCTGTGCAGTGTTCTCAAACCCGCCAGGCTTGTGTATGTGTCAGAGCCTTAGCATATGCTGTTCCCTGTGCCTGGAACTCTTCCCCAGCTCCTCGCACGGCTGGGAGCTCGCAGTCCTTCAGGTATCAGACCAAATATCACCTCTCCAGAGAGGCCTCCCCCAAAACCCCCTACCTAAAGGAGCTACCCGCTCAGTCACACTCTATGACATTACTTCATTTCTTTCCTTTAGGCTCATATCACTATCCAAAATCATCTTCCTCCCGTATGTGTTTACTTGTGCAGTGCTCTCTCTCCCACCAGGATATAAGCTCTTGAAGACAGGGAGCCTGTCAGTCTTGCTCACCACGTCAGGACCTAATACACAGTAGACGTTTAAAAAATGTCGGTTGACTGACTGATTAAATAAACAAGTGGCTTGATAAGACTAAGTGCCAGAGTTTGCCAAATGTTCAGCCCCAGATTGTTTTACTTTGGCAGTGACCTCCCGGAGCATCTCCAGCGAGGTATTCTGACTACCAAGAATTCTGAGAAATGAGCTGTCCTGGGGAGTGGCATGGGACGGTGGTGGGGATGAACTGCCACCAGCCTCGTGAAGCCCAGCCAGTGCTCCTGGCACTAGCAATGTCTGCTGTTGTCCCCTTCCTCAGCAGTGCTGGTGACAGGCGAGGTACAGTGGCTGCCACAGATACCAAGAGCCCTGGGTTTCCCAAGAACCCCCTCTGAAGAGTAGCCCCACCACGCAGGCAGCAAGAGAACCAGGCCTGGCCTTCGGACATGAGGAGAGCAGCCCCTCCGCCAAGTCCAAGGGAGGGCTGGCTCGGGGGAGCTGGCGTGGCACTTTCCAGACCAGTCGTTCAAGCTCCACTTGAGCAAATGTCTCTGTGTGTGAGCTGGGAGCTCTGTTCAGTTCTGTAGTTCTGAGAATCCAGGCCCCATAACCAGGAGGACCAGAGGTGAGTGAAATACTAAGGGAGGAAAAGTCCATTCTCCTCTGTCAAACAGGACCCTCGCCAGGGGCAGGGCAGTGGGCGGGGGCACACAGGACTGCTCAGACAGACTCCAGCGACAGCAGCCAAGAGCAGGGAAGCCTGGGCTGTGGGGCAGGCTTCCGCTACTTGGGAATAATAAACACAACCAACACACTCTTCCATGCAAGCGTCCTGGGTTCCTGGAGGATCCCCAAGAAGGAAGCTCCACAGGGAAAGAAAGACATTCCGGCAACAGGCAGGAGTAGGTCTCTGAGTCTCTAACATGAATCTTAAATGGGATGTGATCTAACTTCATACCCCAAATGGGTAAAATTGAATACGTAAGTTAAATGTGGAAAAATTTGGAAATCACAGTCTGAATTTTCCAAATGCTTTCTGTAAGCTTGATTATGAACTCCATAGAGCCAATATTTTAATGACTGTCAGTAAACAAGAAATAATGATAAGAAGCCCCACGGACAGGCATGCTGGTATTCTGGGCTCCTCCCTGGCTCATCCAGTTCCCCAGTGTTATTTAAGTCAGGCACCTGCTCGTGGTAGCTAACATCCAACCTTGATGTGTCCTCATTCCTTCCCAGGACGAATCCAAAAATCAGCACTTTTTGAAGCACATTTCTTCTCCTATTTAGATCAGTGGTTCCCAACAGGGGGTAGTTTTGCCTCTCAGTAGACAGTTAGCCGTGTCTGGAGATGGTTTTTGGTTGTCACGACTGTGTGGGGCAGGGTGCTGCTAGCATCTAGCAGGCAGAGGCCAGGGATGCTGCCGAACATCCTACAATGCACAGGGTAAAAGCCCCCACACAAAGAATTATCTTGCACAAAATGTCAGTAGTGCTGACTTTGAGAAATCCTGATTTACACTAACATGTACTCAAATCTTTGCTGTAGCTTTGTAATTGTGAGAAGAAAAGGTGAAGTAATTTGTGATCTTGAACCAAAGCTGATAGTTCATCTTGTAAACAATTCTGATCCAGAACAGTTTAAGGACTAATTTCCTTTTTTATTTAGTGATGATGCCATGTCATGGACCTTTCTGCTTGACTGTTTTCCTCCAGGCATTTTCCCCTCCATGGAGTAACCCCCTTAGAGCACAGGCAATCCCTTCAGACTGTTAAAAGCCATTGCCTTCAACATATTAAACTCAAGTACATATTCCTTTGGAATTTCAGTATCACAAAAGTCACAAGGCCATTTACAAGGGTTATTTTAGAAGGCCTTTAATGGTTACTATTAAATAAATTATATGTTCAGTGTACTGGAGAAGAAATAAAAGTATAATCCCTGCCCCATAGTGCTAGCAATATTCTGTTAGGACCAATAAAATGAGGCATGAAAGACTACTTCAGTGTAACAAGAACACTGAAGGTCTCACTGGGGAAAAAATTCACAAGGGAGACTGTTTTGAAGAGAAGACCCAGGCAAAACCAAGGCTGTTCCCATTGCTGAAGACCCGAGTGCCTAGGGAATGATGGGGTTTGTGGCATCACTTACTTTGCACCTGAGGTTAATGTGGCTAGAATCACTGGTTGGCAGGAGGAAGTGGGGCTCAGGCACTGCCATCCAAGCTGTTGACTCTGCCCAACCTGGTAGTAAAGGCAGCTGATTGCCGGAAACACAAAATTATATAGCTTCCTAATCAAGAATGGCCACAGAACTAAAAATGTTGGTCTGAAGTAATGTATTCCAGGAAGCAAGTGGTGTTTGCTGCCACTGTGCAGAAGGGAGGCCCTGCAGGGGTGGCCACCTTATTAGGGCTGGGGTCTCTCTCGGTTAGTGTATGAGTTTGCTAGAACTGCTGTAACAAAGCACCCCAAATGAAGTGGCTTAAACAACAGAAATGTATTGTCTTAATTCATTTAAGACAATACATTTGGATTCCTCCTGGGAAGGAATGAAGACACATCAAGTTTGGATGTTAGCTACCATGAGCAGATGCCTGACTTAAATAATGCTGGGGAACTGGATTAGCCAAGAATATCAGCATGCCCGTCCATAGAGCTTCTTATACAGTTCTGGAAGCCTGAAGTTCAAGATCAAGGTGTTGGTACAGTTAGTTCTTTCTGAGGGCTGTGAAGAAGAATCTGTTCCACACTTCTCCTTTAGCTTCTCGTGGTCGTTGGCACCCCTTGATTGTAGAAGCATCACCCTAATTTCTGCCTTCATTTTCACATGGTGTTCTACTTGTGTGTATGTCTGTGTCCAAATTTTCCTTTTGTAAGGACACTGGTTATATTGGGTTAGGCACCTACTCTTCTCCATTAGGATGGCCTCATATTAACTAATTGCATGAGCAACAACTCTGCTGCCAAGTATGGTCACATTCTGAGATACTGAGAGTTAGGACTTCAACCTTCAACACAGGAGTATTTGGGAGACATAATTCCATCTATAATAGGAAGCTGATGAAGAAGGGAAGGACATGGGCTTATAGCATCCCAGCTTATTGAGAGTTGCTCATGATGCCCAAATGCCCCCAAAGCAGAGGATATTTTAAGGTGTATCATAGCCCTTGATTCTGTACTCCATGGTGGCCCCTACTGCTGAAGCAATAGCGCGTGCAATTCTTCAGAGTTTCACTTGAGCCATTCTGAAAATATCTCTCGTCACTGTCCAGAGTCACCCTGTCGATTGAGTGTGTTCTTTACTGTGTACCTCAGGGGTTGAGCTGACCCTGAATCACCACCCTACTCCAGTCTTCCTTTTTGAAAAAATAAAAAGAAATGAAAAATAACCAAATTATAAATAGTCTCCTTCTAGAAATGCATGTCATTCAACTAGTAGTCCAGTACTCTGTCTGGGGATGTGGGAGGTGTTATGCTGAGGACCGTGGAGGAGAACAAGATAGACAAGGCGTCTGTCCTCCTCAAGCTTACTGTGGGTAGCCTGCTGAAAAACACAGCAACAAGACATCAGGATGTTTATACCCAAGGGGTCTAAGGATCAGGGCTTCAGTGTCCTCGAGCTGTGGAATCCAATCCCACCCCTTCCAGAAGCGCTGTGCCACACAGTGGTGAGGAGGGGCGGGCAGTCAGAGCCTCAGCGGGTTGTGCACGTGTCTCTCTAAGGGTGCCTTGTGAAGCTTGTGCGTGTCCAGCGTGACACTGCAGCTCCATGCTTGCCCCCCTTCCCCTTCTAGGCTTTGTAGTGCCACCTCACACAAAGCTGTGTTCCTGCCAATCCCTGTACCTCAGGCTCCCACGACACCTATGGACTCACCTTCTACACCAGCAGTTCTCACCTCGGGCTTGGGCATCGCAACCAATTATCAAATGTCACTTCTCATTTATCCCTCCTAAAAAAGTGCCAACATTTACAAATGGTCATTTCCCTAGGCTAGGGTGGTTATATCTTTAATGCCTCTCCTCTCACTCATCTGTATCCCAGTATGTGTGATCCCCTGATCTCGTAATCCATGAGAGCATCCCTGAGGAATAAAGGCAGAGGCATTGCTTCCTGCTGCTGCCAGGATCATTTTCCTAAGGCATAAGGCTGGTCCTCTCATGCCCTGTTCAAGAGTCCCTGGGAGCTTGCCCTTGCCCTTGCCCCCAGGCCCAATGCTGCACATCTTAGCACAGATCGCCCAGGCTCCGTTTCCCTGCACTACCTGCTCTGCCAACCTCATCTTCTACTTCTACCACTCCCCGTCCCGTCTTGCGTTCTAGCCACATGGGACTACTGGTTTCTCTCTCTCTCTCTCTCTCTCACACACACACACACATATTTCTGTGCCTCTATAATTATTGTTCGTTCTGCTTGATATCCCTTGCCCCGAAGACATAGGCCAAATCCTCAGAGAAGAATTTAGCCTCCCTTATGTGTGCTTCTGTGACATTCTTCATGTAAATGACTTAGCACAATTGCCACTAACATCATGGCTGTATTTATTTGTGCATCTTGTCTTTGTTATTAGATAATATGGTCCGTAAGGGATATACATGTCTGTCCCCTCCAAACCTGGAGCACAGGCACTTATACAGGCTTCCCTCCAAGCCTGGAGCACAACTGCCACTAACATCATGGCTGTATTTATTTGTCTATCTTGTCTTTGTTATTAGCTAATATGGTCCATAAGGAATATACATGTCTGTCCCCTCCAGCCTGGAGCACAGGCACTTACACATGGCAGATCTTTAGTTAAGGTTAGGTTTAGACCAGACACCAACGCTGCCAGTGAATTGGAAAACACAAGTTTAAGCCTCATCTGGACCCCTTTGACTCCGATGGCTTTTGTTTGCCTCCCTTGATTCTCCCTCTGCTCAAGGCTTTCACATAGGAGCTGGCTTCTCAGTGCGAGATTGGCCTCTCTTTTTCCCCTTTTGGGGGATAAAGGGGGAAAAAGCATGAGACTATGAGACTCCCAATGAGGCTTCTAAGTCCTTTTTCCTGGGCTTTGATCTTGTTAGGATGTTGTCTGTGCTAGAATGTGTTGAACAGAACTTGCCAGCACTGATCCTTCTGATACATTAATTTAAGCTTTAAATCACAACTGAAGGCCATGCCATGCTATGAGTTGGTTCTTTTTTTCACGAACTTTCTATATTACCCCAACACATGGCCATTAGTGATTTTTTTTTTTTCTTTTTGGTGTGATATAATTTGCCCTACCACTTCAGACTAAGGGTTGCTAGAAAGACTGTCACAATATCATGCATGCATCATTTTCCCCAAAATATAGGGTCTGTGCTGGCCCTGGCTCTCCCCACTGTGCCACTGATCACATTACACATGAGAGTCCATGCAGCTGTGGAGAGCTCACTTACTGTTTGGGGCTGGATGGTTCTTCTTCACGCAGACTGCAGCCCCAACTCAAAAATCAAGCCCTGACTATGATTTACTTAGCATACTAATATTGGTGGATGATTCATTATTTTGGGGAATTTGAGGTTTTTAAGCATTCTGAAACAATTAGATAAAGACACCTAGGGTTAGGAAGGTGCCTAAAGAGAAATATTTCAGTTCTATATTTGTCACTAATTTACTACACACAGCATAGTGGTATGCACTTAGTAAGTTACTGTGTTATTTTGAGGAAGTTACTTAACCTCTCTGAGTCTCAATTATTGTACCTGTTCACAGAATTGCTATGAGAATGTGCATAAAACATGTCAACAGTGTGCATGACACATAGTAAATGCCCAATAAGCAGCTATTATGATTGTAATTATGGAAAACCAGGCAAGTTGCTTTTCTCTTTGGTAACTTCATTTTTCCTCTTTAAAAGAGAGAGGATAGTTGTGATTTACTGTCATCTGGTAAAAGTGGTGACTTAATATCCATTAAATATACACTAAGATCAAAGCCTCTCTATGAAGGGAAAATTTATGCTATTTTTCAGAGAAGCAGTTAGCTATGATATAATATGAAATATTTGATTTCCTAATACTTTATTAATAAAAGTGGTGCCAAATATGTAAGCTTTCTAAATGTTCCAATTCATTACTTTAAGTGCCTCTTTATCAAATGGAAACATCTGTGTTGAAACAACTTTGATTCAGTGCTTGTCACAGTGACAGTGGTATTTGTCAGGTCTACAATAAATTTCTTTCCATGTTTGCATATATTTGAGATTCTCAACATTTAATTAGAGAGGGAAGATGCTCCTTTACTAAAAATAAAATAACAGACATAAAAAGAGGAGCCTTTATCTGTCAGGTTCCAAGGGAATTTCTGATTGCTCTTTATTTTTAAGCACAAGAGCACATCATGGATTCCCAATTCAAACACCAATTCCTAAACTGAGATCCTGTTTAAGACCGGATGTGGCTCTGGTTGCCAAGGTTCTTTGGAGAAAGGTTAAGAGTCATGAAGCCTGACTCGGTAGGCAATGCTCTATAGACACATGGATGTCACCTTTCCTGACTACTCCAGCCTCAAATGCAAAGACAGGCCAGAAAATCCCAGAACAGTGTCTAGCACATGAAAGATACTCAATATACACTTCCAGTGAATGAATAACTCATTTCTACCCCTCATTCCACATTAGAACACTTACGACTATAGATTTAGAAGTAGAGTTTTTGTATAGGAAGGCCTATGCCTTCCTCTTTGCATAGGCCAGGCCTAGAGAGGAAGAGGAGATGAGGGGCAGAAGGTCCACGGTCACCCTCAGGAAAGAAAGGAGACACGGATGGCTGGGCTCCCGGGTTCATCATCCAGGGAAGCCAAAAGACTAGGGAGCGGGGTCTTAAACCATAAGAACCCAGGGAGATTCCTTTGGCTTTCTACCTTCCCTCATGTGGAGCTGTTCCCCTGCTGTAATTAGTAGAAAAATTCACAGTGAAGAAGAGCAGTGTGCCTGGCTTCCAAGACAACAAAGATGATGACTGGAGACTTCTCATTCTCTAGTTGGTCATGGGTGAAAAGGAATCACAAAGGACAGAGGGGGTGGTGGCAGCAATTAAAGAGAAGAAAGCAGGCTGTCCCCAGAGCCCGCAGCAAGGAAGAAAAGAATACATGCAGATATCCCAGGCCAGGGAAGTGTTCCTGAGGTCTAAGCAGTCACCGTGTATAATTTCCTACATTGAGCTACATTTGTGCCACCCAGAGACCTCAAAGGGAGCAGCTGGTATTAAATAACCACAGTGGCTAATGCTTATGTAGTGCTTTCTACGTGCCAGGCACTGTTTGTAGAATAGTTACTATTAGTATTCCCACTTTGCAGATGAGGAAACCAAGGCACAGAGCAGTCATTAGGTATCTCATCCAAGGTCACATAGCTGGTAAATGGCAGAGTCGGGATTTGATCCTAGGTGATCTAGTCCCAGAGCCCAGATATTTAACCACCACATTAATTCTTCCACTGCGAAGAGTATATAGCTGAGGGTGCGCCTCAGTTTTAACCATCATTGTTTTTAAAAAGTCAAGCAAAATAAACAATTCAAGGACAAACTACAATTAATGTCTTCAGTTAATAAATTTTACCTCTTCAAAATAAAAATAAAGCGTTTTGGTGATATAATCATTTTTTAAATCTACTTTCAGGACACAGCAGATCTACTATAAAAATTAAAAAGCAATTCCAAGAAGCCTGCCAAAGAAGCATGAAGTGGGGAGCTAGTTAGTTATGAGCACAGCTTGGCAAATTAGTGCCTGTTGATTCAATTCCAAATCACCAAGAGACGGGGCCACATGAAACGTGAGGAGCTCTGTGTCTTCACTCAGTTATGCTGACATGCAAATGCTTGGAAGATACGTGTTGGTTTCACTTGCCTATTTAGTTATGAAAGGTTACCAGATATGTTTTGAGCATCCTTCAAAAATGAGACCCAATGAGAGGGAACAGGCATGGCTAAACAGGGCAGATGAAACGTGATTTGCAAGGTTTTTTGGCTGGGAAACATCTGCAGGCCACTATCTTCAGGCCAGCATGTGTACGTACATAGAACTGATCCATAATGTTGCAGTAGTGTACAAACAAAACAACAAAAAGTAGTATCTGGAGTAGATTCAAAAGCATCACAATTAGCCAATAAGCTTTGGCTCTTGAGGGGCTCCTGCTGGATCTACATTTACAGTTCACAGCTGTTTCTGACACCTGCACCAATCATGCTTCCAGAAGCAATCCGTCAGCAGCTGCACTGCCTGGCCTCCAACACGGCCCTCAATGATTCTGTCTCCTGTGTCCTTGTGTGGTCACCTCCCCACAACCCACATTGTACTAGGGTTGGTCTGTATGACCAATAGAATATGGTAGAAATGATGGCATGGCACTTCTGCGATAAGCTTATAAAAGACACTGTCTTTGTGGCTCGTGCTTTTTAGCAGAGCATTTGCTCTGGGGAAAGCCAGCTGCTATATTGTGAGCCGCTCTGAGGAGAAGCCCGTGCGGCAGGAAACTAAAGCCTCCTGCCAACATGAGTAAGTTTGGAAGCAGATCCTCCAGCCCACTCAAGCCTTCAAACATTTTGACTGCAACCTCACGAGAGACCTGCAGCCAGAACCACCCGGGGAAGCTCCTCCCAGATTCCCGACTCTCAGAAACTGTGTGAAGTCACAGATGTTTGTTGTGGTAAGCTGTACGTTTTGGAATAATTTGTTACGCTTCAACAGAGAACTAATGAATTCACTTAGCTGACGATACTTGCCAGTTTGGACTGCTCAGTTTCTTCCGCACCATAGAGGGACTTAGACAGTAGTTTCACCCCATATTATATCGGACAGACCAATCCTGTCGCCATGTGAACAGAGTTACAGGATATTGGAGCAACCCCTTCAGGACTTTCATTTTACAGACTCAAGTCTGCAGAGCCAAATGACTTACCCACATCACCCAGTCGAGGTCAGAATCCCTTCCTTTCAGGTGCCTCCAAACCCATCAAGAGCTTCTGGGCACACAGTTAATCATTGGGGTCACAGCCCAGGGACAGCACTGAGCAGAAACCGAGAAGCTCTTTCATCCTTGATGGTCTTATTACTGCCTATGAGGCACCGCTCCTGTGCATCCCTCATGCACGACGGATCATGCTATCAAGCTTTTAGAGTTCTCAGGACGTATTTTATTAGAGTATTTTTCAGCTCAACCTAGGAAGGTCAGTCGTATAACCCAACATTATTGACTGTTGGTTCCACTTCCACCTTTTATGGACCTTTTGGCCTTGGCAATGAAATGATCTTAAGTCATAAATAACTGTAGCAATAATAAATCAGTAAGAATCAATTCCAACTTGAGTGAGGACATCAAGCTTGTAGCCATTGTGCATGGAGGGATATGAAAGCTACAGATCCAGAGGGCAGTGTGGCCTACATGATGGGATGATAAGGGCCCCAAACTCTAGAGCTGTGATTCTCAAGTTCCACTGAGCCTCAGGGTCACCTGGAAGGTTTGTTAAAACCGTTCGCTTGTCCCCACTCTCAAAGCTTTTGATTCAGTATCTCTGAAGTAGTCTCTAATAATCTGCATTTCTAACAGGTTCACAGGTAATAATGATCACACGCTGAAAACCACTCCTCTGAGGTTTAGATTTAGGGCCACAAACCCAAGGATGTTCAGCAGCCAGATAGTGACATAAAGAACTGGGTGTAATATTAGAGAGTGGTGAGACCTGTGGCCATGTGCAAAGTGCACATAGAGTAGAACACTTGATAAACCCTGATGGAAATATTAATGGATGTAAACTCATAAAAGAGTGAGGATGATTCAGTGCTGCCCATCACCTACTAAGACAGTTATTAATGTACTGATGGCCATGCAGCGACTAGAGGCAGATGTACGGGAATACACATTTAGCTCAGCCTGAGCTTCAACAAGCACACTACCTGTTGTTTCTCAATTGCTAAGGAATGACTATGTGCAAAGGTACTATATTCTCTTTCACCATGGGAGACACCCATTTAATAGCTAGCGTAGGGGCCAACACTGGGCAGCCCAACTCTGAACACGGATCACACAGAACACAGAGTGAAAACCAGGCTTCCCTCCATGAGTGGCAATAAATGTGTCAGCCATTAGGAGATGCTTCCATGAAAACCAGGCTTTTTTCCCTCCAGGCCTGTCCTATTGACCTGAAAGAATTAGGCCGTGGTGAAAGATGAGACCCCAGGTTTGAAAACAGTCCACCCAAGCAATGAGGGTGACAAGTGACATCAGCTTCCCAAGAAGGCAGATGGCAGGGGCCGTGTGCTTCTCTTTCCCCAGTGGGCTGATTTAACAACATGCTTCCGCTTCAGAGTGGGGCTGAATCATGCTAGGGACTTTCTTTGATTTTCTCCTTTCCACCCCTTTGTCATCATCCACTCCTTACACTTTTAAACACATGTGTGCAAACACACACACACACGCATACACAGGCACACACATGTACCACCTTAAAGGCCAAGAACAAGCAGAAGTTTACAGAGAAAAAGACACTTGCCAGCGTGGAAAACATCCCAGTCCTCAACTCAGGTCTTCCAACAACCTACCCAAACTCAGCTCATCATCCCGAGGGTCTGGTTAACATGCACTGCAACTTCACATTTTAAATAACAGTAACAATAGCTAACATTTATTATGCTAGGCATATATTAATAATTATGGGCCAAGTATGTGTATATCACTTTATTTAAACATCTTCATTTAATCCTCTGGACAATCCTGTAAGACAAGCACCATAATTATCTCAGTTTTATGTATGAAGAAACTGAAGCTCAGTGATGTTAAATAACCTGTTCAAGGTCACCTGAACAGGAAGTGGCAGAGCCAGGATTCAAAACTGATTTCTCTCATCCAAGAACCGAAGTGACTGAATGTACTAAACATTTCTTTATAGACTGTCATAGAAAGGTCCTTCGTTGCATGTACAGACAGGAACTGAGGCACAAAGAAGTTAACCAGTTTCCTCAATATCACAGAATCTATGAGTATGTGTCAATGGAGAGACCCAGAACTTGAATTTGGGTGTTCCCAGGGTTCTAAATAATCAAATAAATTCTATCCAGTTTTATTTTCCTCATTGAACACAATACCATGCCGGCTTCACTCTAGGTATGACCATACATCAATGACCTTTAGGCTTCTAGGACCTAAGGTGGCCTTCAGCCTCCAGCCAGCACAAAGCCAGGGCCCTCAGTCCTACAGCTGCAAGGAGATGAATCCCATCAGCAACCTGAATGAGCTGGGAAGTGAATTCTTCCCCAGTTGGAGTGAGAACACTGCTCGGTCAACACTTTGATTACAGCCCTGGGCGACCCTGGGGACCCTGGGGACCCAGTTAAGCTGTGCCCAGACCCTGACCCACAGCAACTGTGAGACAATAAACATATGTTATTTTAAGCCTTTCAGTTTGTGATGATTTGTTACACAGCAATAGAAAAACTGATACTCAAACAATAAAACAGGGATGATGGCCAAAAAAGGAATGCCTAATTTTTTTTTCAACTGACAGTAGTTACTCAAAGAAGCATGAGGCAGGCAAGAAAGTTATGAAGGTACTTTTAAAATGCTTCATTTAATTTGACTTACTAAGCATTCTGGGGACCTAGTGTGTGCACGGCACACTTAGAGGAGGCTGGGCTTGCTGAAGGATACAAGGATACCCATGACAGTCTTTGCCCCTTCAGGGAGACTACAAACAAGGAACTGTAATGTGAAAAGTTCTACAAAGGCTGAATGCATGGAATCCGCTGGGGCTAGAACTCAAGCTATGAATTCTTCAGTGGGAAGAAGTGTGGGCAAAGGCATCATGTAAGGGTGAGGCAAAGGAGAGTAGAGCAGAGCAAGAAAACACTACAGCCAGGCACAGTGGTGTGCACCTGTAGTCCTAGCTACTGGGGAGGCTGAAGCAGGAGAATTGTTTGAAGCTAGGAATTCGAGGCCATAGTGCACTATGATGATTACGCCTGTGAATAGCCACTGCACTGCAGCCTGGGCAGCATAGCAAGACCCCATCTCTAAATTAAAAAAAGAAAACCACATAAAATTGCCCATAATATGAAAACTCACAGATGCATACCTACTCCCTTGTGTTTGTGTGAATATGTATGAGTATGGGGGAGGGAGAGAGAGAGAGGGAATGGTATCTTCTGCTGGGTCATACCATACATACTATCCAAATGTTTATAAAAGGAGTGAGTATCAAAACTGAGAGCACCTTACAAAGCATTTTACTGTTACATTAATGAAGGAAACAGGCTTAGTTCTGCTTTTCCTTGGTGAAGAAGAACAAGCAGATCCAGAGATATCTATTTTATTAATTCATATTTAATATTTTCTAATCCCAGAAAGACTGTGACACCACTGAAGCTATAGTGGTGGCTGTTGTTGTAACCCACCCATTCCTTTCACAAGCTCGATGAAGCATCCTCCAGCACCTGTGACCTGAGGCTTGCCCTGGGGCACTGCAGCCGCCTCTTTCGTGCAGAGAACAGGAAGCACTTGCACGTTTACTGGCCAGCCCTGGATCCCAGCGCTCCAATGATACGATGGACTGGTGCAGAGGTACAAATACCAGCTTCTTTTCCATGAAGCAGGACAAACCCAGTACAATTGACACTCCATGAACTCTTCCCTCGGAATGAGGCTGAGTGTGAGACCACTTGAAGCCACATCGTTTCCTGGTTTCTACACTTCCCCGTCCTGCTTCCCTTGTTCCTAGGAAGTCCTTAGTAAATCTTTTACACTTGAATCCTTAGCTTAGGACCTTTCCAGGGGAATTCAACTTAAGAGAAAAGAGAAATAAAACATCCCATGGCTTCAGGCATGTGGTGTTTGGCTGCATTTTTTAGCTCAGTGGCCTGCTTTGCCCATAGAACATATCTAGAATATTCTCTGAGGTGAGCTGAATTACAGCATCATGATTACTCCCTGAGGCCACATACTTCTTCCTAAGTGTTCCAATACCCGTTTGCCCATCACCCCTGCCACCACCGTGCAGCTGTGCCAGCCCAGCCAGGCCACCATGGATAAACATTTCACTGCAAAATTCCACTTTGCCCTAGGCAGGGGGCCCTGTAGCCCAGCTTTCACAGCCAAATTTAAAAAGTGAAAAATCTAGAATTATAACAGTAACAATGATCTCAAGAATTATAATATTAATAGGAACATGGCCGGGTGTGGTGGCTCACGCCTGTAATCCTAGCACTCTGGGAGGCCGAGGTGGGAGGATCGCTGGAGGTCAGGAGTTTGAGACCAGCCTGAGCAAGAGCGAGACCCCACCTCTACTAAAAACAGAAAGAAATTATATGGACAACTAAAAATATATACAGAAAAAATTAGCCGGGCATGGTGGCGCATGCCTATAGTCCCAGCTACTCAGGAGGCTGAGGCAGTAGGATCGCTTAAGCCCAGGAGTTTGAGGTTGCTGTGAGCTAGGCTGATGCCATGACATTCACTCTAGCCCAGGCAACAAAGTGAGACTCTGTCTCAAAAATAAATAAATAAATAAAAAATAGGAACAGCGACACAACACTCTACCCCCAAACTGTGCCATGATGACATATATCATGATTTATGTGCTTTCTAATGGTTTGTTATGGAGGAAAAATTCAGTTTCCTGGCACTTTTCCCTACTAAACTCACAAAAATATGCCATGGGCCCCTGTGAAGCATGTTAAATCAGGACAATGTTAACATTACTGCTATAAATTATAAAATAACTCTCTTAAAAAGTGAAAGTCCTTCCCAGTATCATACATTTTGCATTCATTTATGCCTACAATCTATTGACGATAACTTGTATGCTTTTTAGAACCAGAAAATAAGGAGGAAAAAAAATCAATGAATAACATATGTCTTTATTTTGATCCTTATCCAGCATGGAGAGAGATCTGGAAGGTCTCTCTATTTTTCTTTTCTTTTTTTTTTTTTTTTGCTTAGAGTTAGAGTAACAGTTGAGTTAGGACAGAAAAGTGGGCCACTGGCAAAGGCTGAATCCTTTCATGCAAAACAGAATTTTTGCCAAACTGCCCCCTTCCACCAAATAGTTTTCACAATTTCACTGTACTAATTTAAAATTTTCCTTAAGAAAAAAGTAAACTAAAATTTGCTATTAATAGTTCGTTAAGAAAAGGCAGTAAAGTGTTTCAAATCTGAGTCAGCAACTTATTGTGTGAATCTTGGCATTAATTATATGAAGATTATGAATCATGAATTTTAATTATTATTACATGAATTATAGGATGAATATGAATCATATTTCAATATGTCACTTTATTATCTAAGACAAACCAATTAGGAAACATGAACAATACAACTAGGAAGGAGGATTGCAGTGGTAACAATAAAATTAGAGTAAGGTTCTACAATGTCTGTGACTCTGGCAAGCATGAGTATTGAACAGTGCAGTCAGGGTTGGTTGAATGGTTATGACCACAGTTTTGAAATCAGGAAGTTGCAAGTGTGATTCACAGCTCCAACACTGTGAGCTGTGGAGCTGCGTGACTTTGAGCAAGTTACTTCACCTCTGCAAGCCTTATTTTTCAAATCTGTAAAGTGGGGCTAGCAATACCTTTCTTGGGGTCAGGGTATGACATAAATACACAAAACAAGATGGAGAAATATTTATTCACCAGGATTTCAGGAAATCCAAGGAAGGTAGACTGGCTTGATGGGCTGCTTCTACTCCTCTTCCACCCTCATTTCCAAGAGGAGCAGTTGAAAAGCTGAGAAACACTTCACAAAGAACGTCTACTGTGGGGAAGTCAAGAGGGATGAAGGCAGGCTTGAAGGAGGAGTGGTGTTAGAAACACTTTTTAAGGAAAACATATGAGAATATCTTTGTGACTTGGAGGTGGTCAAAAATTTCTCAGAGAGGTCACAGAGAACAATAACCATAAAGAAAAAAATTGATACTTAGACTTCATCAAAATTAAGAACTTCTGCTCATTAAGGGATACCATTAAGAAAATTAATGGGCAAGCCACAGACTGGGAAAAACACATCTAACAAAGAACTGTTATCAAGGATTTAATAAAGATCTCAGTGAACAACCTTCAAAAATGGGCAAAAAGTTTGAATAGACACTTCGTAAAAATAAGATATATAAATGCCCAATTAACCCATACAAATGTACTCAACATCATTAGTCATCAGAGAAATGCAAATTAAAACTACAATAAGATACCATTACAGAACCCACCAGAATGGTTAAAATAAAAAAGATGGATGACATCAAATGCTGGTAAAGTTATAGAGCAATTGGAGCTCTCATACATATTGGTAGGAATATAAAATGCCACAAACCCTTTGACAAAAGGTTTGGCAGTTTTTTAAATAAAATTGAACATATGCCTACCCTGTGACCTAGAAATTCTACTCCATGGTATCTACACCAGCCCCAAAATGAAATCATATATTCACAAAAAGACTTGTACAAGAATTGTTATAGCAGCTTTATTTTTAATGGCCAAAACTGGGCATTGTGCATTCATCCATCTCCAGGAGAATGGAGGAGTAAACTGTGGTACAATGGAATATTACTGAGCAATAAAAAGAAAAGGATTTCTAATGAATCTACAGTGTGGGTGAATCTCAGCAACATGCTGAGAAAAAGCAGCCAGAACACACAGTGTATGATAAGGACTTTGGAAGGTCTGAGATTTTACCCTATTTGCAAGCTAAACAGTTAGCCTGCCACCTTTTTATGGATGCTGGTAGAAGACACGAGACTCCTGGGTCAGAAACAAATGACTTTATTACTTACAGCTGTAGCAGTAGCCAGAGTAGCAGAAATTTTTGAGCTGCTTTTCCAAGTCCAGTTACTACAGGATGGCATGAAGAGGGCAGGTGACACTTGTACAGGCAGTGAAGAGGATCCCTAAGCTTAGCAAGTCTGCGTCTTCTCTAGTGCTCTTTGCCCTCAAAGGAGATACTATCTCTGTATTCCAAAGCCACTAGCTATACATCTTTGAAAAGAGAGCTTGGAACAAAGGCCATACATGCCTCTGCTAGCAAGATGTGCAGAAATGTGAGCAATCCATGGAGAACTGAATCCTGACACTGTATAATTCCACTTATATGAAATTCTAGAGGTAGCAAAGTCATTTACGGTAGACAAAAAACAGAACAGTGTTTTCCTTTGGTAGTAATAGGGAGAAGCAGGGGTGGCAGGGAACTTTCTGATAGGCTTTGGGTTATATAGATGTACACATTTGTCAAAACTCAGTGAGCATAGACTTAAGATTGCATTTTAAATAAATTTTACATCATAAGAAAAAACTGTAAACAAATATTGAACCTTAGTTAATCATATGCATGCCAAGATATTCAGAGAGGAAGCATACTGTCTGCAATTTACTTTGGAAAGCACCAAAAGTAAGCTGGATTAATGGATTGATAAGTGGATGAACTGATGTGTACCTATGCATAAAACAAGTATAGTAAAATGTTAATGGTAGAATCTAGATGGTGCATATACAGGTGTTCTATGTAAAATTCTTTCAACTTACTGTTTGAAAATGTTTATGATTAAAGTGTTGAAGAAATAAAGTCGATAACAATAAGATGAAAACATATAAGAATATGAAAAGATGGCCTTTGAAAAACTATAAAAGGAAACAAATTGATAGAGATGACTACATAATGATTTTTTTAACTTGTATATAGGCAAGATGCACCCTCCCCCCCCCACACACACATACATGCACAAAATGAAAGGATAAATGACACACTGTGGAAAACATTTATAATATATCAAACGGTTGAGTTATTAACATTGAGTTCTCAGAAATCAAAAAGGAAAAGATTAATACTGACAGAAAAATGAGCAAGGGTCATGAACAAGCAATTTATAATAAAAGAATACAAAATTAATAATGTATTAAAAACAAAATGTGCAGCATCACTAGTAATCAAAGAGATGCAAATTAAAATATCAGTAAGATGCCACTTTTGACTACTTGCTTGGCAAAGAAATTTTAAATAATCATACCCAGTGTTGGCATGGATAAAAGGCTGATTTAACCAGCCAGACTGCATGAGTTTATATCCTAGCTCCTTTACTTAACAAGTTGAGTGACTTTGGGTAGGGTACTTAACCTCTCTGTGTCTCAATGTCCTCATCTGTAATATTGGAAAAATAATAGTATCTATTAAGTTAATGTATACATTTCAATGGTGTATTGGGCACAGAAAATAGAGCAATCATACAAATTCTTCACTCTATTCCCCTCAAAAAAACTCAGTATGTAGATTATTGGACAGTTTAGAGCCTAGTACTAATAAGGTCTTAATCTTGAACTCAGTCACTGTGGGGAGGTCTCTATTCTATGGTGAAAACAAAATCTCAGGTATTCTTTAGATAAATATATAGCTAATCATAAAAAGATTATCTGGTTTTCTATAAAAAGCATATAGCTAACTCATTTTCTGAGGAGTCTAAATGTAAAACTGCTGTATTATTATTTTCCCCAGAACTAAAACATTTACTAGAGCAAGCAGAAAGGAATGCACATCTTCCAGATACCTGCACAAAGTCACATTTCAATTTTTATTTCTTTTTTTTAATAAACAAGATAGAGCAAAAATAATCAAAATTATTTCAGCAAAAGTTTTTTTTTCTACAATTGTGGCAAGTTAAAAAAATATGTGTAATGAAATAGAAGGAGAAGACATTTCAAAAGCTGGTTTTTTAAAGCTCTAAATTTAGCAACATCTCAGAGCGGGAGCAATCCTGGGACAGTTTCCAGGATCACCTTTTCCCCTCCGATCATAGCAGCTCTGGAATCGTCAATGCCTGTGTCTAAAGGTCGCTTCTTCCTACACATCTAGGGCTGGATATGTACATCTGGCTGAGAACCTGAGCATCAACTCCCAGTTAGAATCACAGACATCTTCTCCCTTCCCTGCAAATGCCTAGACATTTTAAAAACACTGCTTTCATTTTCCCCTTTTCTATCCTTCAGTGACAAATTTCCTGTCACTTTTGATTTTTAAAACTAGTCCACTCCAGTTAAAAAAAAAAAAAAATCAGTCTAATACCTGATTCACCACCCCGCCCCCAACTGCAGTCGTAGACTAAACTAGGGGCTCACAGGGCTTCCAGCAGGAAGGGGGCTGGGGGCTGCTTCTGAAATTCCTCCTCTCCCACCCCTATCCAAGCCCAGCTCCTCCAGGTTGGGGTAGGAGGTAAACAAATGGGGCAGAATCTTCTTATATAGGGATGGCCGGTTGACGGTGGAAGTTGTCTCTGATCTCTGTTCCGGTTCACTTTAGTACTATCCGATGCTAGTGGGATGCTTGCGTGGCTTCCCAGAGTGGTGTTCCTTTCCCTTCTAGGTCCCTTCACTTCTACCTCCTTATAACTTCCCCCCCCCCCATTATTCCCTGTCCTCCTAGGGGGGCCACGAGAATCACACCCTCTCCCTGCCACACTCTCCCAGTTCCTTGGAGATCTGAATGGGCTAGAGGGTGGTGTGGCCATCTTCTTCCCAGCATCCCACGTCTCTGCTGCACAGGCTGTTCCCGAGGGCCTCTCTAGACCAGAAGCCAGCGTCCATCTCTGCCTTCACATCCCCCACCCCAGTCCACTAGCTGCTCCTCAAGAGCTCTTCCTGGCCTCTCTCCTGGCAGGGACACTCAGATGGGTCTGTAGATTGAGTAAAACACCACATGCCAGTCTTCCCTTCTAGAAGGCAGCCTCAGTCATGAAGAGTGAGTCTCCATGAGTCCCTTCACCTCACTTGGCTCTGAGGAAGAGAACGTTCCCTCTGTTTTCTCTCTCAGGAGTCTCTCCAGGGACAGAGAGTTTATAGGCAGGTTCTGTAGCTCCCTAGCTGCCTGGGGAGGGTCCAGCCCCAGTCATGGGTGACTCACAGCATAATTAGCACTTTTTATTTTGAGCTTTAGGCCTTAACTGTAAATCAGAACACTACGAAAAGTCCCATTTTATATTACATATGACATGCATATTTCTTCCAGAAATTTGGATAAAAGAGTATAAGTGGGTCAGTATACAGTCTTTATCTAAGTAAGATGAACCAGATACTAAAATGCTATACAAGAGGTGGGTTAGTTATATCTTTATTTCAAGTAAGGGTAAGCAGTATTATTATTAACTCTGAGCAGAGATAAAAATATTGAATCAGACAGATCCTTAGGTCTCCCACCCCTGGTGGCATCAATTGCTGTATTTGTGCTACCCAGCTGATTCATGTAGGAAATTAAGTGCAGTCAGGTATGGCCTCAGAGAAAAGGAAGGGCTTTCACTTGACCTGACCATTAGACATTAGACCCCCAAATTTATTTTGGTGTCTTTGGCGGGATTTGAAGAAGAGTACGCAGAATGCCCTTTGGTTAGAAATGAACAATTATAGTAAATCTGTGGCTTCAGGCATCATTGACAACAATGGGTGATTTTTCCTCAAGTAGCACAATTATTACCTTTTTCAATACTAACACTTATTCTTCCTTTATTTTATTTGGATTGAATCTTTCCAGAGCAATCATATTTACAGTCCTTAAACGGAGTATACTGATTACATCACTCTCTCCTTAATTATTCAAGGTCATCATTACAAATCTGATTTGGTGTTTAAGGTTTAATGCAGTGACACACTCTAAAGTCATTTGACATGAGCAGGCTCTTTGGCCCATACACTAAACAACCCCCAAATTTGTTGCTTTTGGAATTGTTTGTTTGTTAGAGACTTTTCTGAAATTTTCCTTATTAGCAGTCACGTAACTCTTCGCACTGCTTCGCGCTGTCCGTGAGAAGTCTTTGTAATCTGATGCTTATGGTCTTTGGGCTTAGGAACAGATAACCACGTTCATTTGAACTGCATGAAAACTAAGAATAAATAAGTTATGCAAGTGGGTCTGAGACGATCTCCAAGAACAAAGTGCATGATCTTCAATATATGTGACACCAAGGTTTGCTACTCAGGGACCATTTGTGGTTATTTCATGGTTCTTGGCTGTGCTTGGAATGAGTGACATTACCAGATACCTGAGTTCCAAATAAGTAATGTTTAACCATAGTTGCTCAGTAGAAACTATGAGGAGGCATTAATTCTCAGATCACTGAATCATTATTTCAATGAAGATCTATCAAGAGATGAAAACAGATTTCAAAATCTTTGAAACATGCCTTAATGTTACCAAGGAGTCAGTTACTTACCTGGCCCATATCTTGAAATTAATTTCTAAAGCTATTTATACTATGCAGGCTGTCCCTGGAGTCGCACTTTAAAGGATGCTATTTCCAGCATGAGCTTAGTCGTTCAGGCAGTGTCCTGGGGTTTTCAGTTCAAAAAATCAAATTAGTGCAGCTGGGCCGATTACCAAAAGCCATTAGAAGTCTTCGGTTCCCTTTTTAACAGCTCCCTCCTCTCCTGCACTCTTCCTGCCTTGGAACCACTGATGTTCGGCATGAGAGCCTTTTTTTCTGAATTGCTTTTGGCACGGGCTGCAGGCAGGCAAGCATGCAGTGAGAAGCTCATCCAGAATCAGTTATATGACAACATTGATCGTCGCTCCAAAAGTTAAAAGGAGAGTTCCACTTTGGCACAAGACCCTTTCTTCTGACCCATGTCAAGGATACTCACTTATTTGTCAGGGCTTTGGATAACCTCATTTCAATGTTACATGTGGATCTCAAAAAAAAAAAAAAAAAAGATCACTAAAGTTTTAGCAATATATTTTTAGATTTATTAATAATTACTTTCTGTTTTTTTGTTGTAACTGAATTGTCTTCCCCCTCAAATTTTTTTAACTTATAATTACTTTTTTTATTAATTTTCTTTTTATTTCAGAATATTACAGGAGTACAAATGTTTTGGTTACGTGGATTGCTTTTGTACTGCTTGAGTCAAAGTTATAAGTGTGCTCATCACTCAGATAGTGTACATTGTACCCATTAGGTACAATTTCACCCATCCCCTCTCCCGCCCACCTGCATGATTTCTGTTGAGTTTTACTTCCATCTGTGCACATGAGTGCTAATCAGTTAGTTCCAATTTAATAGTGAGTACATGTGGTGTTTGTTTTTCCATTCTTTAGATATTTCCACTTAGGAAAATGGTCTCCAGTTCCATCCAGATTGTTACAAAAGGTATTAGTTCAACTTTTTATGGCTGAGTAGTACTCCATGGTATATATATGCCACATTTTATTAATCCATTCATGAATTGATGGGCATTTGAGTTGATTCCACATCTTTGTGATTGTGAATTGTGCTATAATAAGCATTCAAATGCAGGTGTCTTTTTGATAAAAGGCATTTTTTCCTTTGGGTAAATACCCAGTAGTGGGATTGCTAGGTCAAATGGTGAGTTTACTTTGAGGAATCTCCATACTATTTTCCATAGAGGTTGTACTAATTTGCATTCCCACCAATAGTGTATAAGTTTTCCTATCTCTTCACATCCACGCCAGTGTCTACTGTTTTGGGGTTAGGTAATATCTTATGGTGGTTTTGATTTGCATTCTCTGATGACTAGTGACATTGAGCATTTTTTCATATGTTTATTGGCCATTAGTCTATCTTCTTTTGAAAAGCTTCTGTTTATGTCTTTTGCCCAATTTTTAATGGGGTTGTTTGATTTATTTTCTTGCTGATTTGCTTGAGTTCTTTGTAGTTTCTGCTTATTAGCCCTTTATTGGATGTATAGCATGAGAACATTTTCTCCTGTTCTGTAGGTTGCCTATTTGCTCTATAGATTGTTTCCTTGGCTGTGCTGAAGCTTTATAATTCAATCAAGTCCCATTTATATTTGTTATTGCTATAATTACCCTTGGGGTCTTATTCATAAATTCTTTCCCTAGGCCAGTATCTAGAAGAGTTTTTCCAGCATTTTCTTCTAGAATTCTTCTTCTTCTTTTTTTTTTTTTTTTTTGAGACAGAGTCTCACTGTGTTGCCTGGGCTAGAGTGCCATGGCATCAGCCTAGCTCACAGCAACCTCAAACCCCTGGGTTCAAGCAATTCTCCTGCCTCAGCCTCCCGATCAGCTGGGACAACAGGCATGCACCACCAAGCCCAGCTAATTTTTTCTGTATGTATTTTTAGTTGTCCATATAATTTCTTTCTATTTTTAGTAGAGACGAGGTCTCAAACTCCTGAGCTCAAACGATCCACCCTCCTTGGCCTCCTAGAGTGCTAGGATTACAGGTGTGAGCCACCACGCCTGGCCTCTTCTAGAATTCTTATGATTTCATATCTTAGATTTAAGTCTGTTATCCATGTTGAATTAATTTTTGTGAGTGGTGAGAGATATGGATCCTGTTTCAGTCTTCTACATGTGGCTGTCCAATTTTCCCAGCACCATTTATTGAATAGGGATTCTTTTCACCAGCGTATATTGCTGTCTACTTTGTCTAGGGTAGCCATTATATCTTTTAAGAAGCCTGGAAATGGAGCCCCAATCCCTTCTGGCTTGTAAAGTCTGAGTTGAAACATCTGCAGTTAGCCTGATGGGTTTTCTTTTGTAAGTTATCTGAGGTTTTGCCTTACAGCTTGCAGGAGTTCCTCCTTCATGTTAACTTTGGCCATTCTAAAGACTACGTGTTGTGGTGATTGCATCTTTGTGACGAATTTCCCAGGTGTCCTTTGAGCTTCTTGTACCTGTGAAAGCAGGAAAGTTTTTCTTTATTATTTTCTCAAATAATTTTTCCAACCCTTGTGTGATTTCCTTTTCACCCTCAGGGATGCCTATAATTCTTATGTTTGGCTTCTTTACATAATACCATATTTCTTGTAGGCATTGTTCCTTCCTCTTAATTCTCTGTTCTTTACTTTTGACTGACTTGTTTAATTTGAAGGTGTTGTCTTCAAGCTCTGAGAGTCTTTCTTCTGCCTGGTCTAGTCTATTCTTAAGAATTTCCACTGCATTTTGCATTTCCTTGAATGAATTTTTCATTTGCAGAAGTTCTATTTGATTTTTTTAATAAATTTGATTTCTTTAGTGAATTTTTTATTCATTTCCTGAATATTTTTATGATTTCTTTGTGTCATTTTTCAATTTTCTCTTGTATTTCATTGAGCTTACTTATAATCCATATTTGGCATTCTTTATCTGTCATTTCAATATTCTGATTTTGGTTGGCATCTATTGCTAGAAAGCTGGTATTCCCTTTTGGGGGTGACCTTTTGCTCTGATTCTTCATACTTCCAGAGCTCTTCCACCGATTCCTTCTTATCTAGAGCAGCTGTTGCTTCTGATTTTTGGATTTTCTTTTGTTTACATAATGTCATGCCCAGTTTAATCTCTGAGATAGTACATGATGCTTGTGGGTGGGAATCAAACACACACTGTATGACTGAGTCAGAAAATGCTGTAAAGGGCATGCAAATTGATCTCCCTGTCAGTAGGTGTCACATGCCAGAAGGAACAAGCTGCAGTGTTGTTTTGGGGTCCTGTGACTGGCTCTAGTCCCTCAGGAGAAGCATTTGAATGCCCCAGGTAGTGGGTGGGGTCCTGGAACCTCAGGTGAGTCCTAATTCTCTGCCACAGCAGAGATGGTTGGGGGAGTGCAGCTGGGTGAGGCTGGGTTGAGTGAGCTTGCCATCAGGCTCCACAAAAGCTGGCAAGGTATCTCTTTCAGCAGATGTCAAAGGTCTGCTCCCAGCTTCTGGGCAAAGCTGCCAGGGAGGAGCCAAGTTGGTCCCACCCAACCAGAAAGTCTCCTTGTGGAGGTGGGGCCATCTGAGATTCACTATTTGGCAGTCTGGAACAGGCTTCACTGTTCTCTGCCTTCCCCCGCTCCAAGGTTTTCCCTCCCAGCATCTGCTCACAAATCTCCCCTCCCTGGCCCCAAGCAACACGATCAGGATGTGGGGGTACAGGATCTGGCCTGCAGATCTGTCTCCAGGTCCCCAAAGATCAATCCCTGACCATGCCATGGAGTAACATGCTGGTCCCAAGTTGCCCACAAGGTGCCCAAGCAGGTTCAATGTCCCTCTGCCTCAGGGTATGTGCTGTACTGATGGAGTCGCCAGGCAAGCAGTACCAGGGAGAGCTGGCAGACAGGGAGCTCACAGTCTGAGCACCCCTCGGTACTCTGCAGGACCCCAAGAGGAAAGGTCTGAGCCTCAATCTCTGTGGAAGCCTCCGTGTTGTGGCTCAATTGTCTCTCTCAGAAGCTGTGGGTCGGGGAGGGGAATGTGAGAAAAAGAGTCTAGACAGAGGAAAGTTAGCACTCTGGTCATGCCTGTCCCTCCTTCCAGGAGGCTGCCTGCCCAGAATGTCCAGGCGCTGGAGTCACACAGGTCACCCAGGACCTACTGTATCCCTGTGGCTCCTGCAGTCCAGGCTGGAGTTGGAAAATATCTGTGTGGGAACAAGCAAGATGAAACCTTGAGGGTTGAATCCCCCTGAGGAATATAAAGGCGCATGGTGGGTAGTGAAGCAATATGGTGCCTGCTGTCCCAGTTCAGATCTGTGGGGCAGGAAGCATCCCAGGGGTCTGGGAGCCTGGTGCCCTGTCCACAAGAAGCTCCCAGCTTCACTGGCAACAGCAGCCTCTGGTCTCATGTGGGCAGAATGTTTCTCTAGCAGCTTGGGAACCCACCATCCATCAGAGATGGATACAGGGGAGAAACAAACCACTCCACTTACCCTTCTCCCTGTACTCCAAGGCTCTCAGGGGTTGATCTCTGCTGATACTTTGCTTCTTCCTGTTCTGCTCTACAACTTCTTCCCATGGAGTCTCTGGTAAGTTCTGGCATGTTTCTGTCAGAATTATACCTGATCTATGTTTGTTTGCTTATTTGGTTTTTATTTTTCATTGAAAACTTTTTCTTCTTTCTGAGACAATCTGGCAGCTGGTGTCTCTGGTCCACCATCTTCCCTCAAATTCCTATGTTGAAGTCCTAACTCCCAGTACGTCAGAATATGATTGCATTTAGAGACAGGGTTTTTAAAGAGGTAATTAAGTCAAGATGAGGTAATTAGGGTGGACCCTAATTCAATATGACAAGTATCCTTAGAAGAAAAGGAGGTTAGGACAGGCAGAGAGGGAGGACAATGTGAAAACACAGTCCAAAGATGTCCAGACATCTACAAGTCAAGAAGAGAGGCATTAGGAGAAACCAAACCTGCTGACACCTTGACCTTGGACTTGCAGCCTCCATAACTGTGAGAAAATAAATTTCTGTTGTTTAAGCCACCCAGTCTGTGGTACTTTGTTATGGCAGCCCTAGCAGACTAATACAAGCTTTCACTAGTTAAAAATCCACATTATAAACCAAAAAGGTACAAGAAAACTCATAACCACATATAGCAACAATGGTACCAAGGGTAGTGTGTGAGTTACAATTTGAGAGTATCTTCTTGCTCTGTAACTGGACCTGTTTTGATATCTGTTATGTGTAAAATTTGGAGACACCCATGACTGTTAATTAGGGTGTTGTTTGTCCTATCCCAAACATGAATCACCTTCCTCTGAACACTTTTCTCATCTTCTAGAGCTGATGAGCTCTTTTGAATTCCAGGTTCTGTGTCCTTAGTGGCTCCTCACAGTCTCTGTGCTAGTAGAGCTGACATTCTCTCTCCCCAATATCAACTAATTAGCTTCTCTCCCCACCGTCTTTTATATCCCTTCAGCTAAAAGGAGAGACTTTCCTGCAAGACATACACACAGGCAGATGCTGCTTTTCTATCCCTTGTGGTTTCTCTCCTTTACTGGATTTAACTGAGTCTACCGAGAATTAATCGGCTATTAGTGATAGAGTTCTTCTTTACTTACAAAAGTAAAAAAATTTATCAATATACTAAAATGTGATTTATGAAGAATACAAACAAGAGAACCCCAATTTGAGAAAAAAAATGTTTTAAACAATATATGAAAACTGAAGCAGCTATGAATCAGATTAAAATTGTGGCACTGGAAGATGAATTGTCAAACTGCAAGACTGTAGAATATTCAGTATGGACTTGCTTCGAGAGAGTTCTCAACTCCAGGTGCAATTAGAGTTTCCTTAGGAATGTTTAGAGAATTCTGATAGATCTCATTCATGGACATCCTAAGTTAATTAGTGTGGGGTAAGACATATTTCTTGGTATTTAAAAAGTATATTAGGAATTTGAGGATCGGTCATTAATGAGGGAGGAAGAGAGAAAGAGACACAGAGAGATCATGATAGAGAGAGAGAGTGAGAGATGGATGGAGAAAAAAGGCATTGGTTTATTTTTTCTTCCTAACTACTATGTACAGACGTTCAGGACCCAGTGTTTCCTTTGCAAACAAAATTTGAAATAAATTAGGTTTGATTGTAGCTAAGAGCATCATATTAAGACGGAAAAACCACCCAAATTGTTGCATTGCAGAATGGATGTTATCTTTAACTACGGCATCGCTATGAGACAGCTTTATAAATTGCAGGGTACAATGGGTTATTTTGATGAGATTATGGGTTCTTTATATTGCTTACTCAGACAAGGATGATAACAGAACACAACCATGTATGTTTATAGTTTCTGTTGAAAGAGACCGTAAAGACAATCGGGATGAAATTAATGATGATTGCATCTCTGAAACATGTTTTATTCACAATGAAGTGGGTATGACCTCTTAATTTGAGCAACTATATTTAGATGTCAAGGTGAGCAAGATCCCATCTAGATGTAACCAGTGGTCTAGTCTCCAACTGCAGCCTAATTTTCCCTGCTATTCTTCCTACTGGATAATACTCATTTGTGGATCTTGTTGAGTTCCTCAAGTGACAAATACTTGAAAATTCAAGCATGATTGTGAGTTATTACAAAGAGCTCTTCATTATTCACCACAGTAAATTAATTTTAATTTTTTTCATTCACATTTTGCAACAAGAAAAATCTGGTTAAAATAGTGCTGTGGCAATGTGATGTTTAGTACCAGGGAAAGTAACCATGCATAGGGAATTTGGCAGACATGATGTCAAAGTTACTGTATATCTATTGTTTGTTAGTCAACTACAACAAGGAATCTCTTTACAAAGATATTAAATGAAAACACACCATTAAGAAAACCATAGTTTGTCTCTGTCCTTTCTTTCTCTACTGGAATATACTGTAAGTGCTTCAAGTTCAGCATTCTTCAAAGTGAACTAATTGCCCTTCACTCTAAAACCTGATGGCTCTTCCTACATTCTTGACCTCAGTTAACAGCATCATCTTCCAACCAAATTAGAAAGCCCCCACCACCATGGACTCCTCTCCCTCCTATGTGCAGCCCACTCCCCCTGTTCTGCCAATTTGACCTCTTTGTTTCCTCTGGAGTCTATCCCACCTTTTAGCCACTGCCACTGGCTTACCTCAGGTCAACATCATTACTTATCTGGGGAGTTCCCAGAGTCTCCCTAGGGAGTGCTAACCATCTCAACTGCTCAAATGCCTTTAGGAATGAGGCAGCTATTACAACAACAACAACAACAACAACACAGCAGTAAGAACAGAAAACTCCCTGCCCCTGGTCTCACTGTCCCCCCGAACCCTGAATCCATATTTTATAATGTTAACAGAGGTATCTTTTGAAAATAAAAATTGAATATATCATTCCTTTGCTTAAGATCTTTTGGTGGCTACCTATTACTTTAAAGATACAGCCTAAATTTCTGAGCATTCTAACCACTTCACCCCTGCCCAAACCAGATGACTTCATTTTCTTCTCCCCAAACAAACCATGCTCTCTCCCACCTCTAAATCTTTGCACACGCTACTCTCTCTTTCTAGAATATTCTTTCCCATTCCCTGTATCTAACCCTAAACTCCTGCTCTACCTAAACTTTTAAGCCTACAATCACATATTGCCACCTGGCCAAGCCAGCATTTCTTGGAATGAGTTAGTTGCTCTTTCCTGTCAACAGCCCTGACATTTCGTATAAATCCCCCTTGTAAGTTGTTCATTTGGCAATAACTATTGAGCACATACTGTGTGCTAGGTGCTAGGAGTACAGCAGCAAATAAGAAAGGTAAGGTCAGTGTTCTTATATGCTAATGTGAGATATAGTTACTAAATAAGCAAAAAGAGCAGTGTCTGTAGTGATGTAAGGACAGAAATCCGACTGAGATAGATTGAGGAGAGAACAGAGGAGAAAGGGAGACAACTTAGCACATTTTGAGGTTTTTATTATTTTCATGCCTTTCTTGTCCTCCAGATTGTGACCTACAAAACAGCAATGACATCTTATTTATTGATGTAAGTGAGGGCACAGTACAGTGTCTGGCTTGTAGTAAGTAATCAATATATGTTGGATAAAGGAAGAAAGGAAGGAAAGGAGGGAGGAAGGGAGGGAGGAAGTAAATGAAAAGATGGAACCTCATGCTCAGTTTCTGACACACCAGCTTTTGGGTAACAGTACACAGAAAGCAGAGAGCTGAAATACTAAAGTTAGCACATCACGTACTGTAACTATGATGGATCGAAATCTAACTTATTTTTATACATTGAAGGCCAAAGGGAATTGCAGTACAAAACCAAGGGTGGGAGTTCAGGGGTAGTTAAGGATTTTATGGATGTTATTGAGTCAGATCCAGAGCTGGTATCAGGGCATATATAATGGTGGACATGCTATTTAGGAAAGTTAAGAACACAAGTACTGATTATAACACTAGAGTGTGAATAAATCAACAGAGAAATGGAAGCTTATATTGCCTATGCAAAAGTAATATTAATTGCAGTCATTTATGTGAACTGCTGACCATTTATGTTTAATTATCTTGTAGCACAACAATAAATTTTATTCATATAACATTACATTTCAAAGATTACCTTTGTTTATTACCTTATCCAACTAATATTTATTTAGTGACTGCCGTGTTAAAGACATTCAGATGGATTCTGTTAGAGATATGCAAACGTTCAGAGAATAGGCCCCTTCCCTTAAGGAGTTATACTCTAATAAAGGAGACAAGATCTTTGTATAATATGATACCAAATGTGATGGATTCTTTATGAGATAAACGATGCCATGGGAGTGGAGGGCCTTACAAAGGAGGTCCCACTGGAGATCAGTCTTGAAGGATGTGACAGAGTTTGTTCAGATTAAGAGGGTGGGAAGAAAGGGTATTATGGAGTGAACAAAGCTCACGTGTGGAACAGTATGGTTTGTGTCCAGGATGCTATGAAGAGTACAGTCTGACAGAAAAGTATATGTACAGGGGTGAAATAGGAGGTAAGACTGGAAAACTAGATTGGGATGAGATCATGATGGCCAAGAAAAGAATTTATATCATACTCACTTCCTTATAAATTTCCAGAAAACATCCAACAGATTACATTTGGAATTATCTATACTGTGTCCAGTAGGTTTTCTTAGTCCCAATCATAGTCTCTAGGACAAGAAAGTTCCAACATGGAAGGATTCTTAAGGTATAGCTCTTACTTAGTAAATCCATTTAGTTCTCACTTAGTAACTACCATCCAGTCCTTTGGTCCCAACATCAAATTGTTACCAACTTGTGCTACATATGCATGGTAGGACCACTTAAAAATTCTCATTTATTGCCTATATCTGGTTGTCTATTGATTTTTAATTTATATTCATTTTACCTTCCAAAAAAGGTTTTGAGACAGATTCTCACTTATTGTTGGAAAACAAGGTTTGTCTGTCAATGAGTCATTTTGGTTCGCCACTTAATCTGACAAAGTTCCCTGCTCTGAGGCGTTAAATTACATTCACTGACTGTTTCAAGAGATTCCCTGGCACCCTCTCATGGTGAGGGATCAGAGTTTCTCTTTGCTCATACCTGAACACCAACAAGGAGATAAGAATTTAACTGAAAAACCTTCACTTATAATTTAAAAAGCTAAGTTACTGGCCTGTAGTACACTTAATTTACTCATTTTTCATATTATTTTTGTGCAAATCTCTACCTACAGGTGGAGCCAGTGTTTTAGGAAGTCACTGAAATACGGACAAGTCTGTTGAGATAAATGCTTCCAGAAAGACCCATTGTCTATACAACCATATCACACAAGTTTTGCTAAGTGCCTACTTAAGTACACTAAACATGACAAAAATAAGAAAATCCTATATGTTTCATTATTACACAGACTATTTTATTAATTAAGATTTTTTTCAACTATGAATATGAGAGCCAGTTCTGAGTCTCTAAGAACAGACTCAGGAAATAAACACAGGTGGTTCTACAGCACTATCTTTTTCAGTTCCATTTAAAAATATTTATGCTTATCTGCAAAGAGCTCAATTTATCAGATGAGTGGGGCCTTAAACCCAGGTTTTTATAAGGGCAATGTTTTCCAACAATGCAATATCATTTTTCCCCCAACACTTCTTAATCTGTGAAGTTTTTATGCCCACCCAGCAGAGTCGCATAGAATCCAAACCAGAATCTGTGCACAGACTAGACATACATCTTTTCCCAAGAACTTTAAATCTGGTATATTTATAATACTTGGACTCAGAGTCAAACATTAGAAATGAAAAAATTTTACCCAGCTCAACTCTTTCATTTTTTACAATCCTTTTTTTAAAACTGTAGATTATAACAGATTTAGAAAAGTAAACTAACTAAAGATGTAAAATTCAATTATTTATAACACAGTGAACAGCGTGTAACCACTTTCCAGGTCAAGAGATAGAACATTGAAAGCACCAAAGAAGACCCCTTTATGCCCTCTCCAACTATAACCACCTCCTTAGTTTTCTTTTCTTTTTTTTTTTTTTTTTTTTTTGAGACAGAGTCTCACTCTGTTGCCCAGGCTAGAGTGAGTGCCGTGGTGTCAGCCTAGCTCACAGCAACCTCAAACTCCTGGGCTTAAGCGATCCTACTGCCTCAGCCTCCCAAGTAGCTAGGACTACAGGCATGCGCCACCATGCCTGGCTAATTTTTTCTATATATATTTTAGTTGTCCATATAGTTTCTTTCTATTTTTTTTTAGTAGAGACGGGGTCTCACTCTTGCTCAGGCTGGTCTTGAACTCCTGACCTCGAGCGATCCACCCGCCTCGGCCTCCCAGAGTGCTAGGATTACAGGCGTGAGCCACCGCGCCCGGCCCTTAGTTTTCTTTATAGTTTGGGTACCACAGAATGCATCTCTAAACTCTATTAACTAGTTTCCCTCATTGTTTTTTGAACTTTATATAAATGGGATCATATAGCATTTTTTTTGTGTGCCTTGCTTCTTTCATTCTACATAATATTTGTGAGACTCATTTTATGTAGCTCTGGTGTATTCATTTCCATTGCTGAATAGTATTCCATTGTATTAATATACCAAAGTTAACTATTAAAAATACTTGGGAGTTTGATCGGGATTTCACAGAATCTATCAATCAGTTTGGGGAGAATTGACATCTTTACACTATTGAATTTTCTCATCTATGAACATAGTATATATCTCTATTTAATTCTGTCTTGTTTAATTTCTCTCAACAATATTTTATAGTTTTTTTTTGTATAGAGGTCTTACACATAATTTGTTAGATTTATTCTTAGCTATTTGATTTTTTGATGCTATTATAGATAGTATTTAAATTTTTTTATTTTCTGTTTGTTACTGATATGTAGAATTTCAAATACCTAATTGTGTATTTCTAATATAGCAGCCTTGATAAACTCTCATATTAATATAAAATTCCTCTGTAAGGTTCTTTTGAACTTTCTAGATGAAAAACAATATTGATACCATGTGGGAAATAATGAAGATTTAATTTTTCCCTTTACAATCCTTATACTTTTTATTTGCTTTTCTTTTCTCACTGCACTGGCTAGTATCTCTAGTACAATGTGAACGGAAGTGGGAATAGAGACATCCTTGCCTAATTCTCAGTCTCAGGGTAGCAAGAAAGCTTTAAACTTTTCACTATTATAATACTATGATGATTTCTGCAGGTGTTTTTGTGTAAAGTATTTAACAGATTATGAATGTTTAATTGCTTCTTTTTTTCTTTGAGAAAGGGTCTCACTTGGTCACTCAGGTGACAGAGTATAGTGGCGTTATCATAGCTCACTGTGATACTCCCACCTCAGCCTCCTGAGTAGCTAGGACCATAGGCATGTACCACCATGTCCAACTAATTTTTAAATTTTTCTAAAGATGGAGTCTTTCTATGTTGTTCAGGCTTGTCTCAAACTCTTGGCCTCAAGTGATCCTTCTGCTTCCACCTCCCAAAGTGCTAGGATTACAGGTATGAGACACCATGCCTGGCCTCATTTTCTACTTCAATAAGTGGTTGGTTTTATTTTAAAAAAATGAGTGGATATTGAATTTTAGCAAATAAACTAAATTGGTAAGCAAAAGACTTCTCTTAGTACTTCCACACTTTCAAAAATATAAAGCCTAGACAACTTTACTGGCAAGTTTTACCAAACCTTTAAGAAACAAGTACTCCTTGTCTTAAATGAGCTGTTCAAGAAACTAGATGTTGAGGATTTTTGCATCTATGTTCACCAGAGATATTGGCCTATAGTTTTCTTTTTTTGTTATGTCTTTGTTTTTGGTATCAGGGTAATATAGGCCTCATAGAATGAGTTTGGGAGCATTCCCTCTTCCTTGATTTTTTGGAATAGTTTAAGTAGGATTGGTATTAGTTCTTCTTTGAATGCTTGGTAGAATTCAGCAGTGAAGCTGAATTCTTAATTCTTTTCACTACATTCTTATATATACATACATATATACACGCACAAGTGTGTATGTGTGTATATATACAGACACACACAGTTACAAATGGAGAATCATACTGTATAGATACTTTGTGATCTATTTTATGTCTGTAAGGTAGGATAAATTAGTGGTTAAGACATGAGATCTGAAACAACACTGCTTGCATCCAAATCCAAGTTTCACCATTTACTAGCTACGTGGTCTTAGGTAAGGTCCTCAAATTCTTTGTGCTTCAGTTCTTCACATGTAAAATGGGGATAATAATGGCACCTATCTCACAGAGATTATTATGAGCATTATCTGAATTAATATAAATAAACTGCTTAGAACAGCACCTGGCATCTTGTTAGCATTATATAAGTGCCTGCTATCTTCTATTATTGCTTTCCCCTGTCATGACTACGGTATAAGGCTCCCTCATGATTTATTTAGCTTGTACCCTAGTAATGGGCATTTAGATTATTTTCAGTATTCTCTATTATAAACTCACTGTGATAAAGATTGTTGTTAGGGCACATTCATGATTATCTTCTCCCTTATGATGAATTCACAGAACTGTAATTGCTATTTTTAAGAATGGGCATATTTTTAAAGGTTCTTATTGCTTTTTTGCTCAAATCACAGAGAAAGTTTTGTTTTTGTTTTTTAATTCATTTACCAACTCACTACTATACAACAAAGTTTGAAAACACATCATTTTAGAAAGTGTTTTCCAAAGTTTTCCAAGATACATTCTCGTTGAAGTTCAAGTAGGTAATAGAATTGGAACACAGTAGGTTTTGTTTCAAAGAGCTACCCTGAGAAATGATTTCATTCCAGGACCTCAGAGCATGAACATGTTACTTTTATAAATGAATCCTAGAAGGATAACAGCAGATTCCAACCAAAAATACAAGGGAGAATGTGCTGTTTCATTAAGCATGTTTTTAAGTTGTATTAATTAAATCTGGAAAATCAATGAACTGATTAATGAAAATTGTCTTTTAGGCATTTATAGATTTTTTAAGTCATATGTAAATCTGCCTTCTGTGGACATAGATTATATAGACATTTTATGAAAGGAAAATGTTTAATAGCATGTAGAGTGCCTAGAATTATAAATTTTATATAAAAGGATGTTGTTTCCAACCATGAATACTTAGCTTCCTGATAGAACAAAAAGGTGCATTTGATTCATAAGAACAAAAAATGGAGGATTTGGGGACAATTTCTTTCATGTTATAAGACTGAAATCCTTAATGGCGGTATTTAAGAAGGTGACAAATGTGTCAGGAAGAGGACTTCAAGCTTTTATCTTAACACTTTTTCACATTAGACCCTATTATCCAACGTGAATAGTGGATGCTCAAGAAAACTCGAGTCGGCAAGTAAATACAACCAAACCCAACAATCTCTAACGTGCAAGAATTTCTGGTCACCAAGAAAAGTGTGGCTCATGAAACCAGGCCAGACATTCTCATGTATTTTTTAACAGAGTCTCAGTGGTAAACAGCTTGAGTCATTCTTCTTACAAATAAAAATTTTCCATAGAATAAATTAAATCATACCAAAAGAGACATCATCTCAGGGAAGCCATCTTACCCCAAGAAAACTACAGCAAAACAAAAAGGCAGGCTTATGTGGGGGAAAGAATTGAAGAAATTCTATTTCCTAATAGTAAATGAATCATCTAATAGCTTCCCTAACAAGCTGATCTATTTTATGGACACATAGATCTAGGGAACCCGAAAAATGAGATCCAAAGAATTTTATTCATTTAAAAAACTCTCTTTAAAAGGAATTACAGATGCTTCTAAAATATAATGTAAACCCCAAGGTTAACTTGTCTTTGAGTCCAGAGTTTAATGGGATTTTTATATAAAATTAAAGGTCTAATTGCACAGAATAACTAACTTATTACAGTAATTTCTCCCTTATCCATGGGGGATACGTTCCAAGACTAACAGTGGATGCCTAAAACTACAGATATATACTACCCTATATATACTATGTTTTCTCCTATACAGTAATATGTCACTTAATGACAGAGATATGTTCTTAAAAATGCATCATTAGGTGATTTTGTCTTTGTGTGAACATCACAGAGTATACCTACACAAACCTAAGGTATAGCCTACTGCACACCTAGGGTATATGGTATAGCCTATTGCTGCTCCTAGGCTACAAACCTGTACAGCACATTACTGTACAGAATACTGTAGGCAATTGTAACACAACGGTAAGTATTTGTGTATCTAAACATATCTAAATATAGAAAAAGTACAGTAAAAATATGGCTCAAAGGATTTTAAAAAATGGTACACCTGTATAGGGCACTTACAAAGAATGGAGCTTGCAGGACTGAAAGTTGTTTTGGGTGAGTCAGTGAGTGAGTGGTGAATGAATGTGAAGGCCTAGGACATTACTGTACACTCTGTACACGTTCTTAACACTGTATACCTAGGCTATACTACATTTGTAAAAAATTTTCTTTCCTCAGTAATAAATTAACCTTAACTTAGTTTAACTTTTTTACTTTACAAACTTTATTTTTTTTAATTTTTTGACCCTTTTGTAGTAATAGCTTAAACCACACATTGTACAGCTGTACTATTTTCTGTTTTTATATCCTTATTCTATAAGCTTTTTTCTATTTTTAATTTTTTTAACTTTAAAAATTTTTTTTGTCAAGAAATTAAGACATAAACACACACATTAGCCTGGACCTTCACAGGGTCAGGGCCATCAACATCACTGACTTCCACCTCCATATCTTGTTCCACTGGAAGGTCTTCAGGGGCAGTAACACACATAGAGCTGTCATCTCCTGTGATAACAATGCTTTCTTCTGCAATGCATCCTGAAGGACCTGCCTGAGGCTGCTTTACAGTTAACTTTTTTTAATGAGTAGGAGTATACTATAAAATAATGATGAAAAGTATAATATAGTAAAAACATAAACCAGTCATTTATTACTATTATCAAAGACTATATATACATAATTGTATGTGCTCTACTTTTATACAACTGGCAGTACTGTAGGTTTGTTTATGCCAGCATCACCACGAGCATATGAATAATGCACTGTGCTACAGAGGCATTACATGATAGAAATTTTCAGCTCCACTATAACATTATGAGCCCGCCAACATATATGCTGTCCATTGTTGATCAAAATGTCATTATGTGGCACATGACTGAGCATACATACCTATGATAAAGTTTAATTTATAAATTAGGCACAGTAACAGATTAGCAACAATAGTAAAATAGAGTAATTATAACAATATGTTATAATAAAATTTATGTGAATGTGATCTATCTCTCTCAATCAGAATATCTTATTGTGCTGTACTCATCTATTTTTGGACCTCGGTTAACTGTGGGTAACCAAAACCACATAATACAAAAAACTATAGATAAGGGGTGGGGAGACTACTGTATATCTTCAATATTCCAGGAATGTGAAAAAGATAAAATATGCAACAGGATATGAAGGAGCCCACCTTGAAAGACAAAGCTGTGTCCATGGGCTTGATCGGAGGGCGGCCTATTTGGAAAACGAGGTGCTTCATTAAAACCTGTTATCAAACCCGAACCTATTCTATTCATTTTATTTCCTCCTTCCCTAAATAATATTCTGTTACCAGTTGTGACTGGATATGTCCTGACATATGACAGGTCTTCATGTGAAAATTCCATGTAACTTTCTGGCATCTTTAATTTAGTTGAACAAAAGATCTCATTCTACAAGTTGGTAATGACAGTTTATCAAAATGTTTTCTCTGTGACTTTGTCATAGAGTGCCTATTAACCAGAAACAGTGAAAAATATGTCAACTCCTCATCTAATTTAAACATCTAAAACTAACAGAGATTTCAAAACTAATTTGTTCTAGGCCAGCAAATTACAGCACCAGCAAAACACTTTCTCTTTTCAAAGTGCTTTTCCATTATTAATCATTTTATCTGCACAGTATGCCAATGAGCTGGTTCAGTCTAACCCTCATTTTATGCATGAGTACCTTTGGGAATATGAGAAGACAGCAATCTGCCACAGACTATAAAATGCAGGCAGTGGACAGTGGCCACAGCCCATGAGGATAATTTTCTGGGTCTTAATCCTACACCTTCTGTGGGTTGTTGGGAATACATTGTATTTATTTTTAAAAATACACACACACATAGATGTCTTTTGTTCCTTTAGGTAGATTCCTAGTAGTGGGATTGCTGGATCAAATGCACTCGAATGTTTATGGCAGCACAATTCACTATTGCAAGGATGTGGAAAAACCCTTCAATCCCTGAGTGGATTAATGAAATGTGGTATATGTATACTATGGAATACTACTCAATCACAAGAAACAATGGTGATCTAGCACCTCTTATGTTATCCTGGATAGAGCTGGAGCCCATCCTTCGAAGTGAGGTATCACAAGAATGGAAAAATAAGCACCACATGTACTCACCATCAAAGTGGTACTAATTGATCAACACTAAAGTGCTCACATGGTAGTAATATTCACTGGGTTTCGGTCAGGTTGGGGGTTGGGTGTGGATAAACTCACAACTAATGGATGCGATGTGCATCGTATGGGGGAAGGGCACGCCTCTAGCCCTGGCTTGGGTGAAGCAAAGTCATTACTTGTAACCAAAATGTTTGTACCCCCATAATATCCTGAAATAAAAAAATACACACACACATATGCTTTATATCAAGCTACGGTTTATATTTATTTTTCACAAAGAGATATAAAATGAACCACCAGCTGTTCTGTTGAGGCAGATGGCACCGCAGAGCAACAAGAAAACTAGAACTCTGGAGTCAAGGAGAACAATTCAAATCTTGGTTTGGCCACTTACCAGCTACATAAACCTCTCTGAGTATCACTTTCCTCATCTGTAAAATGGAGCTAACAGCATCATCTTCACAGAGAAGTGACGAGATAACAGAGCAAGTGCGAGCATAGTAACTGGCACATGGTAGATGCTGGGATATCTGGTTCCTCCTTTTTTCCTCATCTCATTAGAAAAATACGGTAGGTGGCAAATTAAATTAAACCAGTGTCCTTTACCACTTGCCCTGAACAAACGACAGTTTGCAAGTTTGCAGTGCATGGCTCTCACGCAGCATAGGGAAGGGAGAAGTTAGACTGTGATTCTCAAACAAGCTGCTCACGAGTGGCCAACGGACAAAGGTGAGCAATCTCCTTGTCCTTCCCATCATCTACTCTGTCCAAAGGGCCAACAGTGGTGGCAGTTGCACACGGGCAAGCCGTGGAAGAGATGAGCCATTATGGACAGGGCTGAGCCAGTATCAGGTCATCGGGTGAATCTGGGTGCAGCAACTCCCTCCTTAAACGCTTCTCTTTCCCTTGGATGGTAAACTTAGCAGAGGCAAGCTATTCTCACACTCTTTTTTACTTATTAGCATTAGGTTGAAAAACTACTCAGGAAATTCTTTGCCATTTATTCTAAAGATAATCATTCTAAGAAGCTGAAACTATCAAGATATTTTTTCAAACCACTGTAAACAATTTCAATATCCTATTGTTATACCTCACCAGTTTGAAAACAAGTGCCTTAAAGGGCTCATCCTTTTCTTCAAAAGGACAGGCTGTGTCCCGTTCTCTGGAAAAGGGACCACTGGTATAATACAGTGAACCACAGGACACCCCCCACCACCACCACTCAAAGGCCCTTAGTGTTCCCTGCCGGAATTTTCCACTGCTGTCATCTCAGATCCAAAAACTAGAACCTTGACCCAGAAGTATTTCTGCTCACATTTTCTACAGCAAAGAACTATTTCTCTGGGCAGGACTTACAACCAGAGAGTTCAAAACTATTTTATTTTGGTGTGAAGAAATGTAGAGATCCCAAATTTAATTGCATGACCTTGAATAAGTGTTCTAACTTCTCAGAGCTGCAAAGGGGTTAGTAGCAAGTTTGGCATCTTGACCACCACTCCCTGGTTTCCTATGTGTAAACGGCTGGTATGGTGGACACCTCTGGACTAGGAGCTAAAACACCCGGGCTCTAGTCCTGGTTCTGATAACCTTTGTGTGGGATCTGGACTTGTATGGCCTCAGCTATTTATATATTAATAGTAAGAGTCAACGGCCAGATAGTGATTCTTGTCTTTATACAGACTGTGATCAAAGCTGGACTGTCTCCTCAGAAAAATGCTCATAGTCGCAAACATTGGCATAAAATGTGAGGGGGTGCTCCAGCCCCTTCAAGGACTCTATGGTTACTGTTCTTAAATACCCTGACAAGATATGATATGATACACCCACCCGAAAAAGGGTGTCTTCTGTCCCTCTGTCCTCTGTTGCTCTGGTTGCGGAAGACAAAAACAGTGGATTAAGGGGAGAGAAGCATGAGAAGGCCAAGGTGAGATGTGATCACTAGATCAGTAGCTAAAATATACTCTCCCTGTACATAAACTTAGGCCTCTGTGCAAAGAAAGAGCTCAGGTCTGTGGCCCTGTGTGCATTTACATAGGAAGGCAGCCAAATGTCTCATTTATGGTTGACGTTATGTGCATGAGAGAGAGCGAGCTTGCCCTGTAATCGCTCCTTTCCTAGGAATACTCAGGCAGAAGCTCATTCTGCATACAAATTGCCCATCAGGGCTTCTTGCAGCAGGGTGGAAGTCAGAAGTGCTCCTTAGCCAGTGCCTCCTTCCCAGTCAGAGCTGGACAGCAGTGGCCTCTGCGTTAGCAATAGAATGTCACCAAGAGTACCTCAGTACCCAAAGAATTAGGATAAAGAATAATGTATAGTTCTGTGTTGGCTACCAATCAGGCAATATTATACCTAGCTCATAAAATCGTTCTGAGAATTAAATGAATTAATATATGTAATAAACTTTGAGCAGTGGCTGACACAAAGATAGTGCTAATACATGTAAGCTAGTAGTGTCAAAAAACTAATTTACATTGAAAACAATAAAACTGCTGGAATGCAACCCAGCAGTAGGTTTTGAATCAAACCTACTACATACGGAATCAAAAAGATATTTCTTTACTAAATAATTGAACAAAAAGGCCATGAGCTAAAAAGTATGATAAGTCCTTAATTTGTCTATTTGGAGCAATAAGAAATACTAACTCTGATGCATGTACAGTTATTATTAATATTATAAAATCCAGCACTAATTACATATTATTAATACCTGCACTGGTTCTCTGTTTGACCCCACCCCACCTGTTCTCTGCCTTTCTCTGCTCTGCTCGGCATCCCAGAAAGCCGACCCCAGCTGTCCCTTACCTTGTGGGCTCCCTCACTCTCCCGCTCCTGCCTGGGTCTGGACAACGGGAGGCACCAGCAAGAGCTGGACGCAGCTGCTTTCCCCCATGGCCACTGTTCCTGGTGAGTAGCTCCTCTTCCACCACCCCAGCTCTCTCAGGCTTTGGGTAACACCATTCCTTCCCTCTGCCCCTTCAGGCCAAGGGGTTACAATAGTTTTCTGCTGTGATTAGACTCTGACTATTTCATCATCCCTTGCTGGTTCCCTTAACCCTGTCCACACCTCTACATGTAGTTAGTCCATAACGCTCTCTTTAGTTAAAGCCCTTGACTGTCATCTGTTTCCTACTGGGACACTAACTGACACACTGTCTCATTTTCTTATCAAGATGTTTCCTCAAAGTCAGTCTTTTCTCCCCAGCCAGAGGTTAGTAGAGTTGCCTTTAACTTCTCCCACTTCAAATACAAAGAACAATGTACTTGGGGCACAAAAGTACAGCTGACATGCCTGATGCTCCAATCAATCTTGCCTTTCCCTCAAATGAAGGCACCTTTAACTAAAGAAATCATCTCTCAAACTTGATGTGCCTGTTGCTGTGAATCTTTGGGCTTCTGTGGCCAAGCTGTTCTAGAGTAGATTGAACTAATCATTTTCGACTATAATGTCAGCCTCAATAGAGTGCTGAATCAACCGTGAACTCTGCCACAATAATTGGTTACTAATAATAACTATATCTGCATGTTATAGATATTATGTTTATATCTATCTATCTATCTATCTATCTAAAAAATTTTAGGGCAGATTCAAGTTTTTGTTGAAAAATAATATCATCGTCCTGGCTTAAATTCTAATCTTTTCTTTAAAGTAAAAAAAAAAATAAAGGAGTGTAATTACCAATAGGGAATCAGGAATTTTAAAGTAAAAAGCCAAGAATCTAATTTAAAATCTGGGCATGTTCATGATAGTGTCATTTTTTCATTTAATACATGTTTATTGAAGTCTACCATGTGGCAGCCTGTGTCAAGCACAGAGGATACATCAGTAAACAAGACAGAAATGGTCTCTACCTTCAGGGATCTTGCAGTATGACTAAGTTCATGAATATGAGGAGTGTCGTGAGGAAGAAATTCAGATGCTACTTTAGCATAAGACAGGGGACCAAACTTACCCTGGGTAGTCAAGGAAGGCTTCTTTGAGGAAGCAAAGTTTATGCTGAGCCCTGTAAGAGTGGCATTGTCTAGATGAATGGAGAAGGTAGACTGGGTGAGAGAAAAATGGAACAGCATATGTGAGGACCAAGAGAAAGGAAAGAAGATCATGTGTTCAAGGAGCTGAAATAGGCCAGTGTCACTATAGTAGGAAGAGTACAAGAGGAGGCTGGAGCAGTGGGCCAGATAATGCAGGACTTTGTAACCAAGTTAAGAGTGTGAAGTTTATCTTAAAGCTGTCAGGAAGCTATTGAGAGGCTTCAAGAAGAATCATTACCAGGTTTGAAAATATCTCTCTGGCTGCAGTAGAAAAGATAGATCAAAGAGGGCAAGAATGGATGTGGAGAGACTGGTTTGGAGGCTGGTGCATTTAGTTCAGGCAAAAGATGACACTAGTTTGAACCAAGAGAGTGGAGATGATGGAGAGAAATAGTTGGATTCAAAAAGTATTGAGAAAAAGAATCAGTAAGATTTTGAAATGGGGGAGGAGAAGAAAGGAGAAGCAGTTTCAATAACTCCCAGTTATTTGGCTCAGGTAGTTGGATGATAAGGATGCCAATTCCTGAGATAAGGGAATGAAGGATAAAGCCAGAGCTGGAGGCATAGGAACGTTGTCTATTGGGTTTAGACATAGAAAAAATGGTTAAGACCCACTGAGTTAAACTACAAGTTGAATCACATGAAATTGTCAATATTAGACCATTTTTGATGTATAATTATGGAAATTTAATTTGGTCCAACCTAATAGCAATAATACTGATACAAAAGCCTCTCTCTCTTCCAGAGTTAGCATACTGTTTAAAGAACCACTGTTTGATTATGGAGCTTTATAAGCCTTTCCTCAAAACTAGGTAAGGGAGGCCAGGCGTGGTAGCTCACGCCTGTAATCCTAGCACTCTGGGAGGCCAAGGCTGGAGGATTGCTTGAGGTCAGGAGTTCGAGACCAGCCTGTGCAAGAGCGAGACCCCGTCTCTACTAAAAATAGAAACAAAAAATTAGCTGGGCGTGGTGGCTTGTGCCTGTAGTCCCAGCTACTCGGGAGGCTGAGGCAGGAGGATCACTTGAACCCAGGAGTTTGAGGTTGCTGTGAGCTAGGCTGACGCCATGGCACTCACTCTAGCCCGGTCAACAAAGTAAGACTCTGTCTCAAAAAAAAAAAAAAAAAGACTAGGTAAGCAATGTCTGTAATCATAGTCAACAAGAAACCACAGAAAGTGTGTCCGAGGCACATGACCACACATATACCAGGAAGCCAAATCAAGATATGAAAAGGCACAGACTCATCAACCCCAAGTGAAGAAAATTAAGCTGTATGCAGCACTGCTATGAGATCAAATAAATCCAATGTACCCCAGAGCTATTTCAGAACTATTGGAAAACACTTATCCAATTAACTTACAGCCTGCAGTGAAGTCAGAGTTTAAAAACTGGTTCACACTTATTTACCATAATACCAGGAAAAGCAGGCAAGAAATGTACTGTATCTGCTTCTAATTTTAAACACGAATCCAGGTTTCTCACTCTGTAAGTGACTTAGAGAAACAGGTACATAGCACGGCATATGGAGGTTCCATCCTGGATCTTGGATCACTGTCAATTGTCTCTACTACATATTGCAAGGCTGCAGCTCTTCTTTTACACATGGAGTGCAAAAAGCCCCACAAGGGACAAAAAGGTCTATTAACCAGGGTCTAGCATTCCTCATTGCACTGAGAGGAATATGCCACCTCCTCAGGCTGTGTCCTCTGCTACTGAATCCCAAGGTTCTGAGCCTATTTTATCTTGACGCCAAATCACAACTGTAGCAGGGGGTGGCCTCAGTTGCCTACACAATGTGAGGTTGCTTTCGCTGCACACAGCTTTATCCTGAAGGTCATTGCAAATGAGTGAGTCACTTCACTTTGCTTCTGCCTGGTGTTGGCACATCACTCATGATTAACAGGGAAATATGCTGCTAGTGAAAGGTAAAATTGCATATTTACAAGACTCAAATCTAACACATTAGCTACTAGCTCAAGTTAATGTTAGCCTAGAGTTTTTCAAGGTATTGATATTAACAAGTTGATTTCTCACACACAATATTTTCCATGTGAAGTCTCATTACCAGGGTTATTTCAATGTGGTGGTTTTCTTCACTCCCTAAAGCCCTAGGGGGAAATTTATACCCCGTATTTAATTACCTTCTTTGCTTACTTTTATTTCTAAAGTGCTTTAACAAATAGATGGAGGTTTTTTCTAAAGTAGAAAAGGAATATTTTTGAATTTACATAACATTTGTTAGTTTCTCTGACAAAACAATGCATATTTATATTCCATAATTTAAAAAGAGCTTTTAAATGCTTGCCAAAAGTAAAAGAAGTTATTTATAATCCACTTAATGAGTGATTTTGAAAAAATTTTATAGACCTGTCTGAAGCTAGTTGGTTGTAGTTGCTTAGAGCAGTAACCCCCACCTTTGGGGAGTTTCAATACCCTGCTGTTCTTGGTTTGATTTTATATTTCACCCCACCTCCACCTTCTCAGAAACGGCATATATGCATCGTCATAGGAGCAATCTAAGCCAGAAACTTAAAAAATATACTGAAATCCTTCTTTTCCTTCATCCAACTGTCTTCCCAGATTCAATTGCGTCACCAAATTCTGCTCATTCTCCTCCTTAAATATCTTTCTAATCTCTCCACTCTGCTCCATCCTCACAGCTGCTCCCTTGGTTTAAGCTTTATCATCTGTCACCTGAACAACTGCCAGGGCCTCTCAACTCATTGCCCTGCTTTGTTATTTTCCCACTTCAAGCAATCCCATACAGTACAGCCAGAACAATCATTCTAAAACACAGTTCTGGTCATTTCCTTTCCATTAAAACCCTTCATTGGCTCTCCCTTGCCTGTAGAATGAAGTTCAATGCCTTTAGTGTGACGTGTAAGACCCTCCATCTGGTGGTTCTTCCTCTCTCTCCAGCTTTATTTCCCCTTCCCCATCCCACCCCCTCACTCCCCCCGACCCCCACGTCTAAGCACCAGCCGTGACCAATTACTTGCAGGTTCCTGAATATGCGCTATACTGGGTTACACCTTTAAACCATCCTACGTTTTATTCTCTCTGCAGAGGAATTTCCTCTGCCAACACCAAACTGGGTAAACACTGTATCTCTATTTTTGCATGGATCACACTGTACAATGATTCTCTTTCCATAGCTCCCTCCCTTTGTAAAACACAAGAAGGGCAGGGAGGTTTTCTTTTTCATTTTACCTTTGCCAGTGCATCCAACCTATGGTATGTGCTCAAAGAATGGTTGGAAGAGGTGTTAAATGGAATTTGCTCAATTTTTAAAAAATTAAATTAATGAACATTATTTTGCCATAAGAATACAGGAAATTCCTTCAGATTCATAAAGAAATTGTAAAATGTCGTCCAACCTTTATTGAACTGTTGTAGCCCTACCTCTCTCATCCCCTGGGGTCTCCTTTTCTCTGCTCAAAAGTTGCAGAAAATCTCCGATTCCCAGCTGTAAAATATTTCTGCAAATAATGGCTAGGCAAAAATGTGTCACCTAAAGAATAAAAAATTTCACATACACCTAACAGAGGATAGTAGCAGCCTCTTTATATGTGACATGACATTCACTGACGGAAACTTAGCATTCGAGAGGAGAAATGGCTACTTAGAATCAAGGAGTAAATGGCAATCTTTATGCCAAAACCAATTTTTTAATTATTATTTTTGACCCACTTCAAAAGAAAGGGTTCCTCCAAAATTTTTTAAGTCATAGACCTGACAATAATGCATCCATATTTTAAGCCAGAAATTAAGAGAGTTTTACATCAAAACATAATAAAAAATAAAAATTCCAAGGCCTGAGTAACGTTTTAATTTACTGTTCATTCTTTTTTTTTTTTTTCCTCAGAGACAGGGTCTCACCATTGTCCAGGCACCATTGCCCAGGCTCCATTGCCCAGACTGTGGAGTGCATTTAGCCAGACTAGCTAAAATGTGCTTCTCCAAGGAGAGTCTTAACAATATACTTTAAACTCAGGAACTCTGTGAATCCAGTCCCTTTACAGAACAAAACCATTTTATTTGTTGACTTTGCCTACAAGGAAAGCACACAGCCTCTGTTTAGTTTAATTAACCATGGATATAAATTGCCCTCAAGTGTTTGTTTTTCTTGGCTCTTTGTAAATAAGATCACCAAGAAAGAATACAAAGGTCATTGCCTGCCTGTGTGCATTCACTTATTCAGCAAACACCTGAATCTTGCTAGGCTTTGAGGCTACTGAGATGAATAATTCACAGCTCTTTTCCTTCAAGAGGTTCCCAGCTCAGGGGGATGTAACACTAATCAGGTAATTGTAAAATCACATGGGAGATTAGTGATAGAGACATGTACAGGGTTTGGTGTAAACCCAGAAAAGGAGTATCTAACCCACAGGTGGCTGAGCAGAAGGACAGACACTTATTTTGGACTCAAGGGACCAAGAATAAGCTTGTTAGAAGTAAATTTGTAGTGAAACGCAAAGAGTGGGAAGATGAAAGAGTTTACAGCTACAAATCTCAGTTCTTTCAACGGAGGAGGATTCTAGCCCATTTGCTGGGAGAGAGGAGTCAAGGATTGAGTAAAGAGATCTCTTAGAAGGAGTAAAAGTGTGGAATCATTTTTGAGAGGTATAGGAAAGGGAGGTGATTAAAGATAAGAAAACTACTGAAGGGTGGCTCTGAGGGTGCAGTTAGGGGACTGAATCTCTAGATGAGCCACTCTGCAGGGTTGTAGAGGAGGAAAGGGTGAATGTCAGCACAGTTACAAGTTGGGGTTTTATAGACCCATAATGTGAAAGAATGCAAGAGGAATGAAGGGGGCTAGCAATAAATTGGTTCAGATGGCTAGCCACAGGCTGGATAGGAAAGGAAGATTACTGAGGCGTGTAGGATAGCTGGTGTGATCATCCACCCATTTGCGCAGTACTATCCTGGTGTAATTATTACAGCATTCATTTTCACTTGCTCAAGAATTTCTAGTGGACAATAAATTACATGGTTCCCTAATGATGACCTGGGAAATGAGTCTCTACGAGATCAAAGGGATAGGGTGTTGTAGCCAAAGAGTGGAATGAAAGAGTTATGATTTAAGAAGAAAGGGTTCCTGATATTTGAACTTAAGGTAGCCCAGAAAATATGGAGCTAACTGGTTGGATGAGTCATTTTCATGGCCATTGAAATGAGCATCTGGCACTTAGTAGATGTTCCATAAATGTTGGATGTATTGCAGGAGTTAGAGTGGGAAGGGAAAGTAGGAATCAGGTCCCAATGTTATAGACTATAGGGGAGTTGGCCAGAGGGGAGAGAGAGAAGTAAAGAGGGGTTCAAGATGGCATAGATGTGTGCCTAGATGCAATGTAAAAATGTACTTTTAAAAGAGAGAGGAAGAACAATGATCAGACAGCATCAGGGGCAAGTAGTTTGTTGTGTATGGAAGCTTAAAAAGACTCTACGGTGATAGCTGCAGAAGTGGTGTTGTCTTCAGGAGAGAGGAATGATGAGGACCACTGTGGAGGCCTTCCATGCCCCATGCATCTTCTGAGAGCAGCAAAGGTCCCTTTGGGGAGAGGCCACGGATTCTGTCTCAATGTAAGTAAATCCTACTGAGGTCAAAAAATCTCCAGAAACTAAACGTCAGCTTTGACAGGAAGTTTCAGGGTACCAAGTAATCTCTCATGTATTTTTTTTTTTTTTTGTCTTGTATAACCTATACCTTGAAGGGATGGTATAATAAAATAAAGACTATTCACTGCTTTAACTTTTTTGGGCTAAAGTGTAAATTATGTTACTTTATGTCATTATTAGCAATTATTAGAAATTCCACTTCCCATATATGTATCTTTTAAAAATATTTTAACTGATATATAATAATTGTACATATTTATGTGATATGATGTGATATTTTGATAAATATATATAATGTGTGATGATCAAATTGGGGTAATTAACAGATCCATCACCTCAAATATGTATTATTTCTTTGTGTTAGGAACACTCAAAATCCTTTCTTCTAGCTTATATACAATAAATTGTTGAAACTATAGTTACCCTATAGTGCTACAGAACACTAAGACTTATTCTGCTGGTCTAGGTGTAATTTTGCATCTGTTAACCAACTTCTCCCTGTCCCCCTAACCTGTTAGCCTTCCCAGCCTCTAGTAACCACTATTCTACTCTCTACTTCTATGAGATCAACTTTTTTTAACTTCTATATATGAGTGAGAACATGCAATATTTATCTTTCTTTGCCTTGCTTATTTCACTTAACATAATGGCCTCCAGGCTCATCCATGTTGCCTAGTATTCCATTGTGTGTGCGCGCACACACGTGTGTGTGTGTGTGTGTGTGTGTGTGACATTTCCTTTATCCATTCATCTATATATGGACACTTAGGTTGATTCTATATCTTGGCTATTGTGAATACGGCTGGAATAAACGTAGGAGTGCAAATCTCTCTTCAACATACTGATTTCATTCCCTTTGGGTAAATACCCAGTACTGACATTGCTGGATCCTATGATAGTTCTTCTGTTAGTTTTTTGAGGACTTCCATACTGTTTTCCATATGGCTGTACTAATTTACATTTCCACCAACAGCATTGGTGTTTCTTCTTTTCCATGTCTTTGTCAGTATTTTTTATTTTCTGTCTTTTTGGTGATAGACATTCTAACTGGTGTGAAATGACATCGTATTGTGATTTTGATTTGCATTTCCCTGATGATTGTGATATTGAGCATTTTTTCAAATACTTGGCCATTTGTATCTTCTCTTTTGAGAAATGTCTACTCAGATCATTTGCTCATTTTAAAATCAGATTATTTGGACTTTTTTGCAGTTGAGTTGAGTTCCTTGCATATTCTGATAGTAATCCCTTGTTGAATGAAGAGCTTGTAGATATTTTCTCCCATTCTGCAGGTTGTCTCTTCACTCTGTTGATTGTACCCTTCACTGTGCAGAAGCTTTTTACTTTGATATCATCTCATTTGTCTATTTTTGCTTTTGTTGCTTATGTTTTTAAGGTTTTATTTATAAAATCTTTGCCCAGACTAATGTCCTGAAGGATTTCCCCTGTTTTTTTTTTTTTTTGTTTGTTTGTTTGTTTTGTTTTGTTTTTTGTTTTTTGTAGCTTCATAGTTTCAGGTCTTACATTTAAGTCTTTAATTCATTTTGAGTTGATTTTTTGTATATGGTGAGAGATAGGGGTCTAGCTTCATTCTTCTGTATATGGATATCCAGTTTTCCCAGCATGATTTATTAAAGAGACTGTCCATTTGAAGAGACTGTATGTTCTTGGTGCCTTTATTGAAAATGAATTGGCTGTAAATACATGGAGTTATTTCTGGGTTATCTATTCTATTCCATTGACCTACATATCTATTTTTATACCAGTACCATGCTGATTTGGTTCCTATAGCTTTGTTGTATATTTTGATGTCAGATAGCATGGTGCCTCCAGCTTTGCTCTTTTTGCTCAGGATTGCTATGGCTATTCAGGGTATCTTGTGGTTCCATACAAATTTTAGGACTGTTTTTTGTATTTCTGTGAAAAATGTCATTGGTATTTTGATAGAGATTGGCCATATATGTATCTTCAACAGCAATTTTTCCTGTCTTTAGGGGAGAGAACTGTAGCTTGTCTCAACATGTCTCTTCCCTGTTGTGTGGAACATAGAGCAAACCAAAACCTCTGGGCAAATCTCAATAAGTATCAACTCATAAATTGTTTTGGATTACCTGAAAATATACAGCACACTAAATATTCTCAAAATTTTTACTCTTTAAAATTACAAATTAAATGATCATCACCAGATACAAAGATGGTAAAACTTGGAATATTTCAACTCAACTGAGAGAATCTCATCAAATTCAGTATTTGGGGGAATAATTTGAAAATGTCTGGGTTTCTCTGACCTTAAATTATTGCTTGGGATGGGGTAGAAGCCAAACAATAGGAGAATTCTGGACCCATTCATTGAAGGGGAAAATGGGAAGACTGTAAAATAGAGCTACCAGAAAAGGAGTTAGAGAAAAGTTCATTCTCAAACTCACCCCAATGAAACAGGTTCTGAATCCCTTGCATGCCACCCCCACCTAGTTATTGGGATGCTTGGGATACGTAGCATTGAACAAACAGTAGAAGTCTCTTGATTAACAATGTCCTGTTCATCCAGTACTGACTTAAATATTCCCATCTTTTCAAGTGCTGATTTGGATGGTGGTCCTCAGATTCAGAATTTTGAAGGTTCATCTCATTAGCTGTCTACTGTGTTGTTATGATTTTTCTTTGGGTCAACTCAAGTATCAACATTAAACAAGATAATAGAAAGATTATAACTGAGGTCACCAACTGTGTAAAAATAAGGAAGATGACTTTTATTTTGGTTTGTTCTTGTGAGAAACTTTTGTGTGAATAATCTAAACTTAATAAAAACATCACTGTCTGAGCTTGGGGCACCTCTGAAAAATGGTAGGAATACAGTGTGCATTATTTTATTTCTCCCTGTTTCATTATTTAGATCCACATGCTTCTGCAGCGATGGGGACTTATGTTTATCTCATAAGTCTGTCAAGAAACACTGCAGCTGCAATGATGGGTTCAGTCAACAGATACAAATAAGAGACCAATGCCCTTTTAAAAAGATTTTAATTTCAGATCAAAATATTATATTACATGGTGGAAGATACATGGCTTTTCAGAATGCAGCTTATGTTAGGGGCAGTGGTGACACTTACAGGTGGAGATTCTAAGGGAAAGTACTATATTTAAGTTAAAGTAAAAGTTAATTTCTCTTGGGATGGGGACATTTTCTCTCTTAGATTTCATAGAAGAAGAGACTTGACAAGACAAAACGGATCATTTGGTACAACATCCTCTTTTTATTGAGGAAAAGGTGACAACCCAGAGGTTTTGGTTTGCTCAAAGACCCACAGCAGAGCCCCTGGTAGACCCTGAAAAGAAGACTCCCCTGAGGTGGGGTCAATGCTCTACTTTTCCCAGCCTCTTCTTTAATAAATGGATATCAAGTCATGCCTTCATGTTTGAAGATAACATGGATCAGAGGTTTCCACTAAACTCTGCATGATTATCATGAATACCTATCATTTATTGACCCCCATACATTATTTCCTAAAGTACTCTGATTCCTTTTGTGGAATCATCTCTCTCCTGCTGGGAGAGGTCTTGGTGTAAGGGTCATACAGACACCTGTCCTTCCCCTGTGGAAGCTAAAGCAGCCTGGAGTTTCTTTTGCCAGAGGCTTTTTTCCCACTGTACAGCAGCCAGGGGCAGCCAGGGTTGTTTTCACTGGTTCCAGCAGCAGACCCAGACAAGACTGTCAGCTGGACAGTTCCTGCTCCTGAGACTTAGTACCTGTCTCTCCTAAGTCTGTGTTTTAAGCACTGCCTTTAATCCAGAGATTTTCTTATATCTCTGTAATAAAGTCACACTTATTTTAAGTCAAAGTAAAAGTTGACTTCTGTTGCTTACAATATGAAACCTCCTGGAGGAAAAGAATGCAGAAGTCAGGGGGATAGCGAGATTTTAACTAATTCTGAAATTAGATATATACATTAAAGGTAGTCCTGTAATTAAACATTCCCTATTGTGGCAAAAGCTGAGAAAAGCTACAAGTCTGCTGGGATTTGCGTATATGCAGATGTGAAGTTATGATGTCATGCCAGTATTATCTTGGGGTTAAAATCATTGAACCTAGAGAAGAATAAAATTTCAATTCCAAGATAAAATTTAAGATGAATTAGAAGAAACACATAAAATCTGGCTAAGCCAGGGTTAGATTAAAATTTAAGAGGTAACAGTAAAATCAATGTGAAAGACCTTGTCCATATCTAGATATTTATTTTAAAAAATTTTCTCCATATTTATTTAAATTTGGTGTTTAGTAGTTTCACAATGTTAAATTTTCCTGTTTTGAGTTTTATTTTTTGAAAAAATAACAGAGAGTGAACAAAGTGGTAAAATGGGGAAGAAAAATCTATCTCAGGCAAAAAAAAAAAAATCACCTCTATAGCTTCATCCATACTATGCCCATGATTGAAACATGATTGTCTCCTCATGGTGGTATACTCTGATTTTAGGTTTCATTTCTCTGATAAATACATCCTTTGAAAGACTGAACTTACAACCCAAAGTATAAAAAGCAAGGGCAGTAAAATCATGATTTGTATGCGAATTTTAGAAAAAAAATTTCATTGCAGGTTATATGATAGGAAAACGCTTTGAGTTCCAAAATGCTGTGGTAGTGAAAGTTCTGGTTGCTGCTAATTAAGATGAGATAAATGTTCAATCATGTTGCCCTATGTGTAAATTCATCATCCTAAGATTTACAAATCAATATGTTGAACCAACAACTCTTTGACACCAGAAGGTAAGCCCTTCAATTGTAGTAACCAGGCAGATGGCACTACAAATAGAGTTAAATAGCTTCAATTGGAGCAACAGGCAGGACCTACTGTGAAAGATTCCACAAGATGGGTTAAGGAAAACTCAGACTGAGCTAAACTGAGTTTGGGAATAGAATAAAAAATACTCTTAATTGGAAGGAAAATCTATCCACCAAAATGGTCATCCAGAATATCATATATCAAACTGTTTATACAAGCAGATAGAAGCCAACATGAATTTCTAACACTTTAAAACCCTTTTCCAAGACTGCATGGAAGATAAAAGATTTTACTTCAAATCACATTGCCTTTTGAAAACAAACCATCTGTTGTTTATATAAAAAATGCTCAAGTTTTTGAAGAAAAGGATATGAAGTGAGCTTCAGAAATAAAGGTGACAAGGAAGGGCAGTGATTCATGTATAAATATGTAAATATGAAAAATAACAGCCTCTAGATTCCTAGAACATAGATAATTTATCACCAGCAGTTGCTAACACCAGGAGCTGTGCTGCTTTGGCTTTGCTACTATTTAGCTTGGGCCTTGGTCCAACTGCCGTATTACAGGCTTGTGTAGGCAAGTCAGAAATACTAGCTCTTCAGCCTACTGATGTGGAAAGTATGTACTTTGAAAATGTAAGTTTTATATTCAGAACTCAAGACAGAAATCTGACTATGAATTTCTTGAAATATATGTCTGCTACAAGGAGTGTCAATTTTCTTTAAAAAAAAAAAAAAAAAAAAACCCAAGCAAAACCAAAAACTGGCCGTAACTTCTAAAATCAGCTTATATACCCAAAGCCAACTAGAAAGATGTTTAATCAACCAATAAGTTTTTATATATCCAGGAAAACATTTTATTTGCAGCACAGAAGACACAAAGAAAACAAGACTGTAAAAGACATGTTGGTTGAAAAAAACAAACATCTTACATTTCAAGAGTGACATGTAATAAAAATACTGGTACTTTTTTCATTGGCATATGGATAACATTAAAGAAAAAATTTTCATATTGTAATACAAATACTGAATTTTAAACGTTTTAAACCTTTTCATTATGGAAAATTTCAAATATATATGAAAGTATAGAGAATAGTATAATGAACTTCCAAGTGCCCTTCAACCAACTTTAGTGATTATCAATTCATGGTCTAGGAATGATAGAACCTAAGAATATGGACAGCAAACTCAGTATGTTATACAGAACAATACTTTCAATTTATTTTCCAAAATAACTGTTCAGTTTTACTCTATTCCATGTAGAATATAGGATACCACCTGTATTTTTAAACATAGCTACTATTTTCAAAATATAAACATATTTTTGCTATTTTTAGAATGAAAAAATAGGTTGAAGGGACCTTAGAAATTATCTATCCAACCACATCCCCACTTAACTCAAGACCCCCTTACCCAAGATCCCAATATAGTATAAGGAAAGTTTTCCTAGAAATAATAGGAATCATTAAAAATTATGAAAGCTGCCTTAAAAAGTAGCAGGTGCTCTATTCACGGAAAGATTAAGGTATAAGCTGGAATTCAGTAAACACTTTACATCACTTCACTTCACAACACATGGTACAGTGGAAAGAGTGTGCGTTTGGAAGACAAACCAACCTGAGTTAGAATCCTAGCTTTGCTACTTGGTAGTGTGCTTCCTTTCTGAGCTTCAACCCTTTCATCACAGGGCTACTATTAGTACCCAATAAAGTAACATAACCAAAATGTCTAGCATATTGTGCATACTTCATAGACATCTTTCCTTCATCTCCCTTTCTTCCCAAAATAAGTTGCTCATAATGACAGAAAAAGCACACACAGAAAGATATAAAAGATATAAAAGCATTTTATAAAGAAGTCACACACATATATAATTTTTCAGTCACTGCCTTATTATGGAATAATATATTAAATTGGGAGAGTTTTTCCCCAATGGCTAGACTTTTCTCTGTGCAATCCACATGTAAGGAGGATTGGGGAATATAGTGTGTTCGTATTAGTATATTAAGCTGGGACAACACAGGGAAAATCACTCCAGAGATTTATAGCAATAAGTACTAAATCAATTTTTTTTCTTTTAGTCACATTCTTATGTTATAAAGAAAATATCAGATTTGGAAAAAAGAAAAAGCTTTTAATAGAAAGGAAGAGAACCCAATTAAAAGGAAATAGAAAAAATCCTAAAGTAGATAAAATTCTTAATTACTGTTTTTGTCACTAGCTTAACACCCAGGTCTAGGGGGACAATATTTTATGTTAGTGACTTCTAGGCGGCTTCATTGCCTATGCAGCTATGAAACTTAAGTGTAAAATAAGTCCCCATGTAGCCTGTACCTGTGATCAGCATCTCTCTGGGGAATGGCTGGCTCTGTCTGACTTCCAATACTCACCCTCAGTGTGGGAGATTTTTAACAGCTACATGAGGTATCATTATTTTTCTACATGGAACCAATGTATTTTTTAAAAAGACTCCTTCCTAGAAAAACCTGCCACATGATAAGTACTGACATCTGTGACATGTACATATAACATGTCGAGGCATTTGAGAGTCTCTCTGGGTTTTATTTCTCATCTATGATGCATAGAGCTTTGGTGACTTAGTTGCATATTTTTTTTTCCTTCTTCAATATTGCACTCTGCTTCCCTCTTTCCACAGATACCCTATAGCATCAAAGTAAAGACGATTCTATTTTAAAAGCCTAAATATTAAAGTTATTTATTGAGGGTGTTTCAGTTAGCCTATCCCACATAACAAATCAGCCCTAAACTTGTTGGCTCTAACAACAATGCTTTATTATGTCTTAGGAGTCTACATGTTGGCCAGGCCATTCCTCTGCTGGATTCATCTGAGCTCACTCATGCAGCTGCATTCAGCTGAAGAGTTGGTGGGGCCAGAAGGTTCCGGATGGCCTCTCTTATGTCTAGCAGTTGATGCCTGCTGTCAGCTAGGGTGTCTCAGTTCCCCTCTACCTAACAACTCATCCTCCAGTACACCAGACTAGTTTTCTTACGTGACTGTCTCAGGGCAGTAACTGTGTCCTAAGTGGTCTAAAGAAAATGTGCAATGGCCCTTAATATCTAGTCTTAGAAGTTGCATAGTTATTGCCATTGCATTCTAGTGGTCAAAACAAGTCAAAAGGTCACACCATCTTCAAGGGATGGGAAATAGACTACCTCTTAGTGACAGAAGTGGCAGTCACAATGCAGGAAGGCTTGGAGAGGAAATGTTACAAGCATCTTTCAAAACAATCTATCACAGAAGGTTTTTAAAGTGTCTTGCCTTCTCAGAACTAAGCTTACCCTCTCTAAAACCTAAGCACAATGCCATGCCTCTGGCTGTGGTCCCCTAAGAGTCAGAACCTAAGCCTTTTCTTAGAATTGCAACATGTCTCTCAGTGTTGCAGCTGCATTAATAATGCTTCTACCCCACCTGCAAATACAAATTTGAAGAAGAAAAAAAAGATTATCTTTTTACAGTAACTTTTTTCCCCCAAACGGGAAGCATAATGTGGAAAAAAATTCGGCAACTTGCAATACCAGTAGCTGATGTGTTTGAAGGATCCATGCAGTAAAATCTTCAAGGTCCACCTGTAGAGAACTTAATTGTAATAGCACAGTGGCCATTAGTGTACCCCTACATGTCACAGAGCAGCCTTTTCACACATTGAACAGGCCCTGACAAAAGCCAAGAGGCAGCTGAACAGCAACAAGTGGGTGGATCATGCCTGGACTAGTACTCAGAAAACTTGAGTGACCTCTGACCTCTATTATTGCTACAAGTTGTTATCTGACCACAGACCTGACCTTTGCATCTCTCTCCATATGGCAATATTGCAATTGCCCATGAATATGCAGAAAGCATTTTAGATGTCTTTGATAAGATAATGATTTCCCCAAATTTTGGCTGCTTCTAACAACGAGACATTTTAAGAGATTGGAATGCAAATGAAAACTTACCCTAAGTTTTAAAATATTTTATCTGGAAAAATAAAACCATTAAGTTACATAGAGTTATGGAAGCTGAAATTTGGTTTCATACTCATTATACCAAATAATAATGAGAAACACTGGTTAGAGGTTTTTTTTTTTCCTATAAATCAATGATTAATATCTTCCTTCTTAAAAGATTTTAGGGAAGATAGTTCAAATTGTCAGATGCTTACTCAGTGTTTTTGCTAGATTCACATTTTGCTCTAATAAAAGATACAGGAAAATGACATTCACTCTCTCTCAACACACACAGAGAAGAAGGAGGAGGAGGAGGAGGAGGAAGGGAATAAGAGGAGGAGAGAGATCTCATAGCTGAGGCACCCCTAAAGGAATAATTTCACCTAATACCCAAAGCAGTATGTGCTTCTATTGACTGTCTAGTTGTCAATCTTCTAAATTGGTTACAGTTAGTGATTAAAAATACCAAGGATGATATATCACAGCTGTAAATCTCTTTTCTTCCATCTACCTCCTATTCCTCGCCTGCCTTAGTTTATTTTCTGCTCCTTTTCTGGGGTTAACTGATGACACATATTTATTACTTTGAAAGGATATAAGCTCTGCCATCATCTTTTGACTCTTGTGTGGGAATGGTGACACTTAAAAAATGTATACTTTCCAGAACTGTGAACAGGTAACTGGAAAGAAGTTAATAGCAAGGTTGCAACAATGGTAAAACGACCCATTTAGCTGTCAGGGGTTAAATGCATAAGCTGTGGACAGCAAGTACTCACTAAAGACTCCAATTTTAGAATACTCAAGTCCAGACCTCAGATTCTGACATATTATCCTTTCTCTTAACACTCCTGTAGTATCATAATGCACATCTTATTACTGTAAGCCATGCTACATTGGGCTTTCTCGAGTGATGAAATGCTAACAGCTCCAGCAGAATGCAGCAGAACAACTGGAACAAAATCACAGATGAGCAGAAGCTTGGCTCTCACCGCCTCCAAGGGCAAAACAGTTGAATTAATCTTTTCCAAATGCAGCTAACTGGATCTTCAACTCCAAAGTAAATAGAGATAAGGCTTATTATATTACAATATTCATGAACGGGGAAGGTTTAGCAAGTAGGAATGGTGGCCGGCAAAATAAAATTCTATTAGGGCAAAGATTTAAACATGCTGAAACTCTGAGCAAAGAAAAAAATATATAGCTAATTTTCACATAAAATTCTTTTGAGAAGTGTCCAAACTATGTTTGCAAATGAAGGTTCAGTAACCTATGAAGTTAATTTCCCACTCCAGAAATGCTTGTACATCCCTACTCCAGAGATCAATAGGATTCATTTGACTCCTATGGGGTACCACCTCACCTGCACTCATTTATTGATGCCACAAATTTTTGTTAAGTACTTATTTATATGGCCCACATTCATGTCAATATCACAGGGAGTGTAAATCCAGACAGAAAGCAAAAGGACCTGTCCTAGGAAGAAAAGTTGCCAATATTATGACTGCTAAGGCAGCCTTTTCTCCAAGCAAGTCTACCTGACTCCAAACCCTTCTCTACCCTCATGAAATTCCTAGACCCTGACTACCTGGACCTACATCTCCTATGTGCTTCTTTCTCCATTTGATTCAGCCAAATGAACTTTCGTTTATTTCTCAAAATCACTGAATGTCTGCCTAATTCCACTAGATTTACCATTCCAAATTTATTGGTATCCACAGATATCCTTTATTTCATAAATGCTTGAATTTTCATATATACACACACACACACACATACAGATATTTTAAGGCTGCTTTCAATGGTGGGATTCAGGAGAAATCTAGGAGTTGTGTTCTGGACAGCGATTCTCCAGACTAGATGCAAAGAAATAACTTTCACTCTCTCTTTGCAACTAATAAAAATATTACAAAGTTTCTTTTGTTATCAGTTCATTAATGGTGGCCATGCTTTATGTGTGTAACATTGTCACTCTTCTTATCCAAAGATTGTCCTAGGAACATTCATGGCTTATGCATGCTACCAAGAAGTGGGGCTTCTGGCATCCAAGAACAGGACTTACAAAAAGACAGTCTTGGGACAGAGAGTCCTAAGAGTGCCTCCAGATGCTAAATGGAATCATTTAGACTCCCAGGTGTTGTAAAATCTCCATGAAACACCCCACCACCATCCACCAGAAGGTCTTACATTTGAGATACTCCATTCCAGGATTCTTAGGAACGCAGCGGGCAGAGGGACCCCCAGCACATCAAGGTTCAGCATGTGTTAATTACTTTTCTCTCACCTTTCCCTTGACCACTGGAAGGGCTCTTTGGGTGATAAGAGTGAAACAATACAGCATTGGTTTAGTAAATTACTTATTCCTAACCATACAATTCCTAAGTGTAATTGGAAAGTGCATGGTTTCCACAAGCAACAAGAATAGGTACTATCAAATGCATGCTTTTTTTTTTTTTTTTTGCTTGTAAGCAAAAACCAGAATACAAAGATACCTCCTTCTTGGATCTAACTGCCCTTATGGGGACAGAATGGGCTTGGCAGGGATGATTGAGGAGTGAGATTTAGGAGGAGACAGTGTTGGGTCTCAGTTCAGGCCTGGGCTTGAAACCTGCTCATGCCATTTATTACATTACTTCTCCTCACTGGGTTTCGTCATCTATAAATCACAAGTAATAATTTCTACCTGACAAGTCCAATGTGAGCAGAAAAAAATAATCGATACCGGGCACCTAGCACAGAGCTGACACTCAGCAAACAGTAGCTATTGTTATTTTTAATTTAAAGTACAAGACAATGATAACCTAACCCCTGGGAGACTACCATATCTATTTGGAATAATGTATAAAAAGTCAGAACTCTATTTTTAAGAGATTAAAAAAGAAACAAACCTATGACCACTAGTCATATACTTCATTTTCCAAGTACTCACTGACATATTTTAAGCCATTTTATTTTGGGACTGTGGGCAAGTTAATTCTTTTTCTATTTTTCCAATAGCCTACATATTTTGTCTCCAAATAGGCTGAAAGTCTTAAGCGGCTTAAACTTTACCCACAGGAAATTTTCAAGGAATGCTTGCTGGAAGAATGGCAAAGTTTAGTAATTCTAGTGTTTTGTTTGTTTGTTTGGGATGTGTATGTATGTGTGGTGTGAATATGGTTGGTTGATTGGTTGTTTTTGTCTTCAAAGGCTTTCTGCATGTCAAAATGACTCAAGGGATAGCTATTCTGCAAGCACCATCTATTAACCAGAAATATCAGGATTGGGAAAATGTGTTTTTAAAAAAGACAGGAGGGCTAGAGAAATGGGGTAAGGAGTGAAGATGGGAGTGAAAGTCTGTTTCTGAGGGCTCTGCAGCAACTCAGTTTGGACAGTCTGGCCATTCACCTGCCTTCTCCTGCCCACACAGGGAAAGGATCCTGGAAGAAGTCCTAAGCACAGAAGCTTTTGAGATAGTCCACTTTTCTAAATGAACTGAGATTTTAAAAAATACACACTATCCATTCTGTTAGGATATTCAGAGTCTTGGGGAATAAAATAAAACAAAAAGGAAATAAGTACATGAGCAATAATGTCCCCTAAAATATTTGTCTTGCTCTTTTGAAGGTTATCTTAGAGCAAAGGGCCTGTATGTTATGCTACCCACACATAAAAACACTTGAGACATAAAACCGAGAGCCTTAGAGGACAAATGCTTGCTGTGCTGGGCAGTGTTGGACACCACGCCATCAGGAATCCACTAAAGAACGTCAGTGCCTTCTTCCTCAGTGAACAAATTCAATGAAAATGTGAAGTTTCTACTGGTTTAGTCCACCTTTCCAATAAGCAGAACCAAAAGATTGGACTTTGTCTTATGTACATCACTAACGCTGCTTTTAATTTGACTTTTTTAAAAAACATTTTCACATGAAATATTTCAAATAGGTTAAAGAAAATGTAAACAGGTGGAAAACCATACAATGCTCATGGATTGGAAGAATCAACATTGTTAAAATGTCTATGCTACCCAAAGTGATCTACAGATTCAATGCAATCCCTATTAAATTACCAACATCATTTTTCACAGATATAGAAAAAATAATTTTATGCTTTGTATGGAACCAGAGAAGACCCCATTTAGCAAAAGGAATTTTAGGCAATAAGAACAAAATGGGAGGTATTAATTTACCAGACTTCAAACTATACTGCAAGGCTGTGGTTATTAAATCAGCTTGGTATTGGCACAAGAACAGAGACACAGACCAGTGGAACAGAACTGAGAATTCAGATATAAAACCATCCTCATATAGTCATCTAATCTTTTACAAAGCAGACGAAAACATACACTGGGGAAAAGATTCCTTATTCAAAAAATGGTGCTGGGAAAACTGGATAGCCACATGTAGAAGACTGAAACAAGACCCACACCTTTCACCTCTCACAAAAATCAAATCATGGTGCATAACAGACTTAAGCCTAAGGTGTCAAACTATTAGAATTCTAGAAGAAAATGTAGGAAAAACTCTTATAGACATTGGCCTAGGCAAAGAATTTATGAAGAAGACCCCGAAGGCAATCACAGCAACAATAAAAATAAATAAATGGGACCTGATTAAATTAAAAAGCTTCTGCACAGCCAAAGAAACTGTCACGAGAGCAAACAGACAACTTACAGAATGGGAAAAGATTTTTGCATGCTACACATCCGATAAAGGGCTGATAACTAGAATCTATTTAGAACTAAGGAAAATCAGCAAGAAAAAATCAAACAACCCTATCAAAAAGTGGGCAAAGGACATGAATAGAAATTTTTCAAAAGACAGAAGTATGGCCAACAAACATATGAAAAAACCTAGCTCAGCATCTTTACTCATCAGGGAAATGCAAGTCAAAACCACAATGAGATATCATTTATCTCCAGTGAGATAATTTATCAAAAAGTCCCAAAACAATAAATGTTGGCATGGATGCTAAGAGATAGGAACACTCTTACACTGCTGGTGGGACTGCAAACTAGTGTAACCTCTGTGGAAAGCAATATGGAGATACCTTAAACAGATACAAGTAGACCTACCATTTGATCCAGCAATCCCATTATCGGGCATCTACCCAAAAGAACAAAAGACATTCTATAAAAAAGATATCTGCACTTGAATGTTTATAGCAGCACAATTCACAATTGCAAAGATGTGGAAACAGCCCAAGTGTCCATCAATACATGAGTGGATTAATAAAATGTGGTATATGTATACCATGGAGTACCACTCAGCTATAAGAAACCTAAACTTTTGCACCCCCATAATATGCTGGAAAAAAAAAACAAAAACAAAAACCAGATAAAGAACATGCCCCGGAGGTGCTTCCATTCTCATGAAGGGTGGAGGGAAGTCAACAGACAAGTAATCAAATTCAATATATAATATGTCAAGTGGTGATACACGCCCAGAAGAAAAAGGACTCAGGGTGTGGGATGAGCAGTGTCACGGGTGGGATGGTTCTCATTTCACGCAGGGTCAGTGAGGCCTCATTGATATGGTGGCGTTCAGCGGAGATCTAAGGAAGTGCAGGGGAGAGTCTCGGAGATCTTTGCAGCGGAAAAGCAGCCTAGACTGACGAAGGAGCACGTATGAGGGGTCTGAGCAGCAATGAGCACACTGTGCTGTAGGAATATCTGCAGGCCACTCTTCTTTGGTGCCTTTGGGTAAATTCAAGAGGAGGCCCACTTCCGGTTCCGGGCAGGCCCGCTGCCATTCACCCGCCTCCAGGCCAGGAGTTGCCCTCTGCCGGCCACCGCCCTCTCCCACCCTGGGTTCACCCCAAGTACCCGGCTGCCGCCAACGCCGCCGCTGCCCGCTCCGCAGCCCGCGCTCCCAAAGCGTCTTTGTGTTCTTCAGGCTCCCGGCGCCTGCGCCGTCCGTCATGGCCGCGCTCTCTCAGGTTCGCCAAAACTACCACCCCGACTGTGAGGCCGCCATCAACAGCCAGATCAACCTGGAGCTCCGCGCCTCCTACGTGTACCTCTCCACGGCCTTCTACTTCGACCGCGACGACGTGGCCCTGAAGCATTTCTCCCGCTACTTCCTGCGCCGATCGCATGAGGAGAGGGAGCACGCCGAGAAGCTGATGGGCCTGCAGAACCAGCGCGGTGGCCGCATCTGCCTTCACGACATCAGGAAGCCCGACCGCGACGACTGGGAGGGCGGGCTGCAGGCCACGGAGTTCACCTTCCACCTGGAGAAGAACGTCATCCAGAGCCTCCTGGAGCTGCACCAGCTGGCCACCGAGAAGGGCGACACGCAGCTCTGCGACTTCCTGGAGAACCACTGCCTACCTGCACGAGCGGGTCAAGGCCATCAAGGAGCTGGGGGGCTACCTCACCAACCTGCACAAGATGGGGGCCCCAGAGGCTGGCCTAGCGGAATACCTCTTTGACGAGCTCACCCAGGGTGGCAGTGGCGACGGCAACAAGGAGAACTGATCTGAGATTGTCCCCGCAGCTATGGGTGCCTTCCCAGGTAAGGCCACCAGCCAGCGTGCACATTGCCCTTTCAGAACGTTCACTTAAGTTTTCCTTTCAGTTTTACCATGGCTTCCAATGAAGTTATCTGGTTCTTAAAGCAAAATAAATAAATAAATAAATGGTACAATGAGCCCCCGTGTGCCCATCACTCAGCTTCAACAATTACTAACCCATGGCTAATTGCTCTATCTACATCCCTTCCTATTTCCCTGCCCCTGGATTATTTTGAAGGAAGTCTCACTTCATATCACTGCATCCATAAATGTTTCAGCATATATCTTTAAAAGATCAGAATTCTATTTTTATACCTAACCACAATAATATTATGTCACCTAAAACCATTTATGGTGATTCCTTGACGTTATTAAATATTCAACTACCTTTGCATGACTGTATACAAGTTAATTGTACACAACCTGACAGATACACAGGAAAATGTCAGATGCCGTAAGTAGAGACCCAAAATCTCTGAACATTTTTAGTTAGATTTAAATTATTAATACAAATGAGTATCTAGCCTAAGCTTCAAGAACAAAAGTCTATTTCAGTAAAGAAAGCGATCCACTTTCAGGAGCATTTGCTTTCCCCAGTGTACTTAAACAGTACATTTAATCCATCCACTTAACTAAAAATGATGGAGTGCCTGCACATGGAAAACTGAAAGCATTTTATTTTTAGGTTCAAGTTGTAGAACTCTATACCTGACCAAGAAAACATCACAGGAATCTAAGGAAGCCAGATTGACTAAGCCAGTAGTTGGCTAATTTGTCAGTTTATTACAGAAAAACTACTTGAGTTTTTCACTGACAAGTGAGAAAAATCAGGACTATAAACTATTGCAGGCCAAAGTACTGAATGCTGAGATTGCTTTTATGGTACATTAACAGTTGTGTGTGTTTAGTTCAATTTTATCACGTGTAAGTTCATACATTTATCACCACAGTCAAGATACAGAACAGTTCCATCATGAGGATTCTTTCCCCACCCCTTTATAGCCACAGTGGGTTTTTAAAAAGTATGGTTCATGGATCATCTACGTCAAAATCATCTGGGGTGGGGGCTGGGAATTGATTATAAATTCCAGGGCCACATTCAAGAACAGCTGAGTCATGAGTCAGAGATGCCAAAGGCTGGGTCTAGGAATCTGCATTTTAACAAGCTGCCAAAGAAACTTTTATTTATATAGTACTGAGTTTTAAGAACCTTTGTCATATTTCAGTATTCTGCCTATGGTATATATTTTACTTAAAACTAGGCCTAAAGATATCCAGAACTTTTAAATTAAGGTACAATTAGAAATGTTGCATCTGAATATAATGAATCTAGTCCAAGCTCAAATGGAAAGGCTATTTTGGATTCGGGGGAGAAAAGCAGTGTGTATAGTTGCATATGGAGACAACTAAAATTGTAAAGTTTATACTGTAAATTCTAAAATATGCAATATCATGCAAACCTCTTTGCTAGTTCCTACCTGGGCACTGTACTATGTACTTTACAAACACAAGGTATTTAACCGTCATTGTAATTCTGCTGTGGCTCTGAAGGTTCATATTTTACAGATGAAGAAACAGGCTCAGAGAAAAACTTGTCCAGCAGATACAGAGCTGGCAAGCAGCTGACCTTGGACTCAAATACACCAACAGGTGTGCCTGACATCAATATTCATGCTCTTTCCATGATTTATATATAAAACACAGGGCAGCTGAGTTAGGTTGACAGGAATACTTTTCAAATTTCCTATTTTTGTGATTGAAATTTTATCTTCATTAAATTTTACTGCTATTGTTGTCATCCTTTTTGTTTGGGGATAGAAACATGATAGCAGCATAAGGCAGCACCACTCAAAATATCTATTATCAGACTGCGACTTACATATAAAAATTGGGAGTAACCATTTAGAAACATTCATAGCAATTTGACATCGCTGTGGCATCCCCGTGAGTGATTAGGGGACTTGTCTCATGGAACAGAGCAAAAGCCAGTTCAGAATGCCAAATGCTCAGGATGAGTCCTGCGTGGCTCAAGTCACATACTGGTCATATGTAGTAGGACCACATATTGCTTTGTGATAAGATTGGGAAAAATACTGGGTTCTTCCCTACAGATAGTTTGAAAAGCACTGGGTTTTACAGTTGAAAAATTTAAAGGTGCAATAGATGTACTTTGCCTCCCATCTGTCCATGATACAGTGCAGACACAAGCTGACCAGTCTCCCAGAAGCTGCCCAAGCCTTAAAGAGCCCACAGCTGCCTCCCTGGGTGACTTACCAAGGCTTCCTCAGATTACTATGACCACAACACCAACTATTAATATATTCTGCAAATTAGTACAACCCCTGTAGAAAGTAATTTGGAGATACCTTAAAGAGCCAAAAATAGAAATACCATATGATGCAGCCATCCCACTACTAGGCATCTATCCAAAGGAAAAAAAGACATTCTATAATAAAGACATAAGCACTCAAATGTTTATAGCAGCACAATTCACAATCACAAAGATGTGGAAACAACCCAAGTGCCCATCAATACATGAGTGGATCAATAAAATGTGGTATACGTATGCCACGGAATACTACTCAACTACAAAAAACAATGGTGATCTAGTATCTTTTCTATTACCCTGGATAGAGATTGAGCCTATCCTTCAAAGTGAGGTATCACAAGGATGGAAAAACATGCAGCACATGTACTCACCATCAAATTGGTACTAACTGACCAACACTAAGGTGCCCACATGGTAGTAATACTCACTGGGTGCCAGTTGGGGGAGGGGCGAACCCACAACTAATGGAAACAGAACACACTGTATGGGGGAGGGACACACTTGCAGCCCTGGCTCGGACGGGGCAAACAGCAATACATGTAACCAAAATGTTTGTACCCCCATAATATCCCGAATAAATAAAAAAAATACATTCTACAGTGTGTTCTTTTACCAATGTCAATTGTCAACACGTCTAATTATCTCACAATACTTAGGGAGCAGGAAGGGAAGGAGAATCTGAGAGAGGAGGAATCGGAACCCAATACTCACTCTGAGGTACCTCCCACATGACTTACAGTGGGCGCACCTATTTGAACTCTGATGTTAATTTACAGGTCGTTTCCTTTGTTGTGATTGTTGGTCCCTCGCAAAGGTCCCTTTGGACTAATGTTATTATTCAGTCCACAAGCCTTTTGATTTGGAATCTGACATCCCTCGTCTCACCTGCCCAGCCTCTGTCTTTTCTTGCCGAGCCTATGTTACTTAACGCATCAGCAATATCATCACAGCAGCTACAACATACTGAAAACCTATGTGACAAACACAGAGCAGGGGGCTTTATGCAAATTATTTCATTTAACTCATAAAAACTAGGAAAAGTACGTGTAATTGTCCTCATTTTTCATAAAAAGGAACTAAAGCTTAAGAAGGTTATTTTCTCTGGGTGGCGTGGCTAACGAGAAGCAGGGCAAAAATTTGATTTCAAATCCTGTGTTCTTAACCACTTCAGGTAAATAAATAGTCAACATTACTAAATATCTGCATGTAGTTAGTAGTAAATATCTCTACTTTAAGGATGAGAAAAGTGTTGCATAGAGAGGGTAGGATATCCAGTAATGAGTTCTCCTGACTCGCAGTGATGACTTGCAGACTTGCACTTATTTAGAAACTGTATTTTTCCTTTTGTTACTGCTATCCACAAATGTCCCACTATGCTGTTTTAAAGTCATCACCTAAGTGCACATTTGGGAATAACACCAATTGGGTGCTGGACAGATGTGGGGGTGGGGGGAGGGGATGGGTGTATACCTACCTACATAATGAGTGCGATGCGCACTGTCTGGGGAATGGACACGCTTGAAACTCTGACTGGGGGGGGGGAATTGGGGGGGCATGGGCAATATACATAACCTGAACTTTTGTACTCCCATAATAAGCTGAAATTAAAAAAAAAAGAATGTTTGGTAAGGAATAAAAAAATAAATAAAGTCATTACTTATACTGTATAAATGGAGATTTACTTGAGCTGAATATCTCAGAAAAGGCAACAGCAGAACATATTATTTCACTTAAAATTATGAATGCCTGAATCTCTGGACTGTGTTTTCATTTTGGTTGATATTTGATTTAGGTTCCATGTGGATTAAGGCAAAATGAGGCTGTATACAAAGAATGAAAACTGAACTACATCACAAGAAATAGGATAAAAACAGAAGGATATTAGTTCTCAAAAATGATGGTGAATATGTTAAAATTCTGTGTTCACAATGAAAATATCACTTAGCATTTACGAGGGCATTGGCAGTTTTTTTGAGGCATAGAATTTGGCCTTCACTAAATTTTTAATAAGTCAATATGGAACACTGAATCCAAATACTGAGATTCTAAGAATAAGCCCTTAAAGACATTTTCTGTGTGTGTGTGTCTGTCTGTCTGTCTGTCTGTCTGTATTTTTTCCTCACAACCAGGAAATTCATTGTTTTTTTCCAAATACTTGAGTAGAGAAAGTAAGATTGCCAATTAGACCTTCTTATTCTAGGCTCCCAGGACAGTTCATCTCTCTCTCCTCCCATGGCTGTCAGTCTTTCTGATGGAGCCAAGGTCCTTAATGAAAGGGTGTATGACCCAAAGGACAGATTTCACACACAGGCTATGTAGGAGCAACATGGCTGGTTTATTCCCCTGGGTGCGAGTGGGCTGAGTCCAAAAACAGAGTCAGCACAGAAGGGGATTTAATGAGGGTTTTTATAAACGGGGATAGATGACCCCCTCCCACCTGCCCTGTTCAGTTCTTTGTTTCTGGGCCAAACTGGCAGGTGAAGAATTGCTTCCTGCTATGTGCAGTTCGAGTATGGCAGAGGATGGTGGGCAGAACAGCTGTTAATAGTAAATTCTTCTTCAAACAACCAACTCCTATGACCCCTTTGCCCAAGTCACATCCATCCTTCACTCTGGCGTCCTCCTTATCAGGAGAGCTAGGGAGGTATAGCCTTCATCTCTATCAGGGAGGGAGGGGGAAGGAATGCTGGCTGCAGCTGTCTGTTAAATCTACCAAGTCCAGGGACTCTCCAGACTCCTGCAGGTATTGTTTTACAAGCCTAAGTTTTGCATTAACCACATTCTGTCCTATACATACTTTTCAGGTTCCCACCTGGAACAAACCTAACACTTAATGCAATCCCTAGAAAGTCACTCTAGAAAGAGGGATTACATTTGCTGGGAGTAGAGGGGTGGAGAGTTTCCAAGAGAATTTTTAAATTTTAAATTTTCTGGTTTTATTACTCTGATTTCTAATCTTTTTTTCAAGACAATTCACTGACCTAAGAGTTCACTTGAACTTGTTCTCCCCAAAGTAGACTCCTCAACCTTATTAACACCCCCTCCAATCTCCCCGGCTCTAGCTCCAGCTGTCTGGAAGAAAGTGGCTTGGGTCCAGCAGTCAGCTCTGCCTGGAGGACATTTGATATGGAGAAGGAAAGCCCTGCTTCTTGTAGGGACCCCAAAATGGTCTTCACTCCTCAGGGTCTGGAACAGCCATTTCTTCTTTTCTTTAGGAAACACTGACACCTCAGGAAAGCACACAGGAGCCTGCCGTGGCTACAGGAGAACAGGTGTGTGACCACCCTGGGGCAGCAAGTAAAAGCAGCATGGCAAGGGGTAGTCATATGACCAGGGAATCTCTCTACCTAACTCTTGCATTGCTGCTGACACTCTCTTCACTCCTCCCTTCAGATGTCAGGACTCCAGGGGATTTGCATTAGCATTGAGGACTGTAGGGGAGAGAAGAGAGGTTTTGCTTTCATCATGGAGCCACATGTTCATGGTGGGGCAGTGCCTGTGGCCTCATTGTGTTTTGCACTATTTCTGGTATATGCTGATAGCCTCTGATGAACTGGTGGTTTCTGCAAAGGTGGTGTGTACAGTCTTCTTGGGACAGTGTTCAGCTGCACCCAACCCCCATGCTATCACTAGGACTGCCCTGAAGGAGCAGCCCTATCCCCCTCTGGCTGCCCAGTGGTGTAGACCCCTCCTCCTGGTTGGATTATTTCCCAACACTTGGCCCAACAGCATCTGGGCAGCCCCATGGTTCCTGGCTCTCTATCAACTTCCATGAGTCTTAACAGGGACCCATAGGTCCTCAGAGGTATTCTTCTATTAGTATATCCTTTAAGGGCTGAGGACATGGGTATGGGATGCATAGGGTAGGGGTTGCCCCTTCTTTGTCCCATGGTCTTTTCGAGCCCTGTTGGCACGAGCTGCCCCATTGGGCCTTCAGACATCTCTAGACAAGGTGCAAGGACCCAGTGCTCTGTTTCCCACATGCCCTTAAACTTCAGTGAAACTACGTTAAACACCACCACCTCCACCTTCCACCAAGAATTCTCTCACACACCACCCTGAGAGCAGCACCAAGAAGTACTGTGAGGTCTTCAGCTCAGCGAGCATCCGGCCAGCTGCCCTATTTCCTGGCTACCTAACACCTTTGTGACTCTCTGTCTGTCCCTCTTAGGGTGGAGGGGAGAGAATAGCTCCTATCTCCCGTGAATGCTGCCTCCCTCCAGGGTAGCCTCCTTTCATTTGGCCCTTTTCTTACATTGTGTGGGGTGGAAAGTTCCTGTACCACTTCTAGTGTAATTGATGTCCCTGGTGGACTTGAAAGGAAGCTGTCTGTCCCCACATGTGGCCAGCTCATGGCCAGCTCTGTGGATTTAGAATGTCTGTGACAAAGATTCCCCTTCTCTCTCAGGTTTAGCCAAGTTACCAGGAGAACAGGAAAAGCCTCTCTAAACATTCTTTACACAGGGATAAGGTCCTTTACAATTATTAAACCAATACTTTTTAATGTTCCTAACACAGATGTTGGTCCCCTTACATCCTTCTTCCTGTGAAGTTTATCGCCCAAAGGTAGAAGAGAACCATACTTAGGACTACTTTAACAAGAACACAAGTTTTGCTGAGGATCCAGATTTACTAAATTCCTCCAGTTCCCTTTTAGTTTCATGGGTGCATGACCAGTACATGCAGTCTCCTGAAATTCTCTGTAAGTCTTAAAAAAGGGGCCCTGCATTTTCATCTTGCATCAGGTCTTGTGAATTATGTAGCCATCCTGCTCCTGATAGCATATTCCACCTACCACTGGCCTCATGGCCTCCAGGTAAAACAAAGATAAGAAGCAGTAGAAAAAGAAAAAGAAAGGAAGAAAAAGAAAAGGAAAGTCAACTTTTTTCTGGTCAGAGGAAACTAGGAGGTGAGGCAACCTGACTGGTCAGTGGTGTGTGTCCTGATTTCCCCTTGGTTCCCCTTCTCTGGACTGAAGCCCAGAGAAGGGGAGGAGTGTTAAATAGGTACAGAGGAGCCAGATGGAAGGAGGACTTCAATTCCCAGTCCTAATCGGAAATCTGGCAAGAGACGCAGGTTGCCCTTTCTTAAAGGGGGCTCAAAGCCAGCTATGTAAACTTCATGGTGTGTTGTGGGCAGAAGAGGAAGGCCTCTGGTGGGCCCCACTCAGCGGCCCTCTGATCCACCCTGGGCCCACTACAGGGCTTACTGCATTGGCAGGCTTCCTGGCAGAGGCTAGATGTGGCCAAGACTCACACAGGGCTCCCGTCAGTGAGGCGTTCTAGCCAGGCCCTGACCCAGGAGCTCCGGCCACCAGAATCTGAATGACTGACAGGGCAGGTCTGAGGACCCTGGTACTCTGCTTCAGTAATATCCCGTGAGATGGGACCCCTCCCGCCATAACCCAGAGATCACGTCAGAGAGGAGGGAGCAGAGATAAGAGAAGCCAGCATGATCTAAAGGGTGAATTTTAATTGCTAGTCCAATCAGTTTCATGTGGAGGTGGCAACTATTTCTTTCTCACTCCCTTGTAGGTGGTGGGAGTTTGTGAGGAAGACCAGACTGATTATAAACAAAACTAATGGAATTACATTTCCCCTGCGCATCTAAGCTCATAACCCTGCTACATTTTATGTTGTCCCAAGTGCTACATTGAAATTTTAATTATGCATTATAAAAAAATACAAAGATGACACGTGTAAGTAAAATCCACGCATATAATCCCCAAGCTTCAGTTTAATAATTCCAAATTCCTCCTTACCAAACCTTACACTTCACATTTTACTGCAGTTTTATGTAAATAGCTTTCACATGCATTGTCTTATTCTACCTCCCAGCAATCCTGCATGCAGGCAGGAAGGATACCATTGTTCACATTTTGCAGGAGACTCAAGGATATTAAATGGCTTGTCCAAGGTCATAGGGCCATTAAGAGGCAGTACTAGTCTCAGAAGCCAGGACAGACTCCATGTGCTCTTTCTACCATGCGGGGGAGGGAAGGTAAAGAAGAGAAAGTTTAATAAATGTTGCTGAGGCAATTGGCTATTCATATAGAAAAAAAAAATTTCATTCCTAAGTCATGATATTAAAACCAGACTTCCATGTGGAGAAAATGCAAAAAAAGAGAATTTTGATGGGGAAGAAAATAAATAGAATACCATTATGGTCCATGTGGGAGATGATTTTTTAAATAAGACCCTGAAAACACAGGAATAATAGGAAAAAAATTGGTAAATTCAATTAAATTGAAATTTATAACTTCTATACCTCAAAATTGCCATAAATAATGTAAACAAAAGTCATGTTAGGAGACTATATTTGCAATGCACACAACTAACATTGAATACTACCAATCAGTGAGGAACAGAAACAAAACAAAGCAAAACAACAATTTAAAAACAGGCAAAGGTGTGAATAGGCAGTACATAGAAGAGAAAATAAACCTATGAAAAGATACTTCGACTTACTACTAATATTGGAAATAAAATTCCAATAAGGAATGAGATTCCATTTTACAAACATTAGACTTGTAAAACCTGAAAAGCCTGAGATTACTCGGTAGTACATATTGGTATACCACTTTGGAGAGCAGTTTTGCTCGGTCTAGTAAAGTTGTTAAGCTGATCAGTACTTTTCAAATACTCAAACGAAACATTCTGCAGGTCTCTCAAGCTCTCCCTCTGTATAGTTCTCTTCTGTCTGGTGCTCTACCCCTTGACATCTAGCCGTATTGGTTTCCCCAGATTCTTAGCTCTATCTCCTCAGCTCAGGGAATCTGTTAGACTCTGCATGAATTCCCTCTGTTTGCATTGCAGACAGGAAACTCTCTCCAGGCAATAAGCTGGGGTGATTGTGGGACTTAGCTCATTTGTTTCTTTCAAAGATCACTGGCCTCCATTGCCTGAAATCCAATGTCTTGAAAACAGTGGTTGCACATATTTTATCCAATTTTTAATTGTTTCAGGCAAAAGAATATAGCTGGTCCTTATTACTTCATCTTGGTCAGAAGCAGACATCCTTCTCCACCATTCTTGATGTATGTATCTCTGAGAGTTCCCTTGACAAAAGAAACTGGTTACTTTCTAGAATATTCTAATATGATTGTATAACTCCTACAAAGCTGTAAAATGACTCGGAGATAGCTAAAGATTGATAACAGTTACAACAAGAAAAAATATAAAAAACATTATAAAAGCCTAGATAATGAAGATATAGAACAAAATTATTTACAAAGTTAAATTTCAGGGAGAGTAAGTTACTATAATAATTTCTGATGTGCACCGATTTGTGAAATATTAAAGCTCTCCACTGTACATTAAAATGTCTATTTTGTACAAGTTTTTATAGATTCATTGCCACATAAATAATCCTCACGCTCATAGAGACATGGAGTTAATAATGCAGATTTTTTAAAAATAGAAGAGAAAATAACTACCATCAGCACATATTCTTAACCAGAGACTAAAAGGAATTTCACCTTCAATAAGGCACAAAATTGATTTAAGATCAACACAGAAGATCTTGTGAAGGGAACTATTTCAGCAGGAGAGGACAACGTTGCCTGACCGTGGTGAATATGAAAGCAACAGAAACCTTCTCATGCTACTTAAGAAGAAACTGACTTTGTTAAAAGGCTGTTGGGAGACTCACAGAATTGATATGAAGGCTGTAGTGCCTATCTAGGAAACTAGGCTGAATTTGGGAGATTAGATCCACAGCTAAGGCTTGCCAGAGGAACAACCTGGTTGGTGGGTCACAGCTGGCAAATCCCCTACTACCAGTGAAATAAATTCAAGCCAGTGTTACTTCTTTATATCACTCAATCAAGTTTCAAAGTCTTAGGCAAGAGCATCAAGTGGCCAAATCTAATTCATGTGTCTGCATCCCTGCTGATGGGGTTCAGAGAGAACATGAGACCCTGTCTCCTCCAAGACTCCCAGCAATGGATTGATTCCCTGAACAAAGAGAACAGATTCAGATGCTGAGCAGTAAATAACACAACAAAGTCCCACTGTATCTGTCTTTTGGGAACTTTCATTTTTATTCTGTTTGGAAAAATTGTCCAAGACTTGAGCATGGGGCAAAGGGATTACTGAGAACCCTTTCTGTGTAGTGTTAGGTGTTATCTAGCAGGACTGCCCAAGGGTTATCTGATTTTCTAGGGATATGCACATCTTTGTCTTGCTACTTGCTATTGAGAGGGGTATTTTACTACTCTGGACAGGTAGATATTAACTGTAGAACACAAAGTGATGCAAATTGCTATGGTTTGAAAGTCCCTGCCAAAATTCATGTTGAAATTTAATTGCCACCATGACAGTAATGTGACAATATTAAGAGGTGGGACCCTTTAAGAGGCAATTAGGTCACGGTGGTTTCACCTTAATGAATGGATTAATTACATTATTGCAGGAGTAGGTTAGTTATGTAGGGAGTGGGTTCCTGATGAAAGGATGAGTTCGGCCCTTCCCTTTCTTTCTCTTGCATGCTTCCTCACCATGTGATGCCTTCTGCCATATTATAATATGATGCAGCAAGAAGGCCTTCACCAGACTGTGGTCCCTTGATCTTGGACTTCCTGGCCTTTAGAACTATGAGCCAAATAAACTCCTTTTCTTTTCTTTGTAAATTACCTAGTCTGTGGTATTCTGTCATAGCACCAGAAAACAGACTATGACACAAATGATTCTTGTCTCACAGCAACGCAAATGAATTAGTTCAGTAATACAAATAATTTTTATCTAAAAGAAAAGAGAATCACAATATTGTAGTTTTATTGTCTTGAAGAATGTTAAACATTCTTTTTAAACCTAAATTATTAATCTTATTAAAACATCCTTTCAGTGAATATAAACATTTCAGTTTTCTTAGCTCTCTTTGAACTAGACTTCTCATCTTGCTAGTTCTATCATTAATTAGTTATATAAGTTTTTGACATGCATTCACTTTATATGTATAGGAGTGTTGTTTTTAACTTTTTGAAATGTATCCTTTGATAATGCTTTCTCCCAATATCAAAAGGTACCTTCATGTTCCAACTTTCTCTTGCTCATTTGTGGACAAAAAATAGAGAGAAAGAAATTTGTTCTCCTCAGTATAACCAAATACATACTAGAGAATATTTTTTAACTCACTAAAAAATCTAAGGTAAAAAGAATAGCAAATATTCAGAAGCAGTTTGATAGAGTGATTAAGAGTACAAACTCTAGTGCCAGAATCACTGCTATTTACTGGCTTTGTAACTTAAGGTTGCAAGTTATTCAACCTTTCTCTGCATCAGTTTCCTCTTTTATAAATTTCTGATAATATCTATTGGGCTATATGAGGATTAAATGACTTGATACCCAGAAAGCACTGAGATTGGTGCCTGAACCACAGAAAGCAGTATACAAGTATAGTTCACATCATTAATGTTTGCTTACAAAGTAAAGATTTATAATCCTTTAATAGTCAATAGTGCCACTTTCCAAATACACAGCTTATCTGCTATTCCACACTATGGTAGCTTATATTTTCCAAAGATAGACCTAGTGATATTTCTCATCCTATTTACTACTTTAGAATATAAGCTTGCCACACCCTTATCAAGAGGTAGTATCTAATTACCCTACCATTGAACCTGAGCAGGCCTTAATGACTTGCTTGCCCAACAGAATGTGGCAGAAGTGACATTCTACAATTTAGAGGTTGGGGTCATAAGAAGCATTGCAACTTCCGTCTGTATCTCTTGAACACTTGCTGTTGGGATCTCTCTTTTGCAACCCAGCCTCCATTTCCTGAGAAGCCCAAGCCAATCCATAGATTCCCAGTCCATAGCAACCTCAATCGTTAGCCATGTGATTGAGTCATTTTGTATTTCCACCCTCCAGTTGAGCTTGAACCTGCATGAGAGATCTGAAGCAAGGGCCTCTCAGCTGAACCCAGCAACACACAGAACCCTGAGACATACTAGTAAATTGTTATTTTAAGCTCTTAGGCTTTGGGATGGTTTTTATGCACCAATGGCCAACTAAAACACATACCCTTTTAGTTTCCCTGCCATGGGTTCTAAGTACAAAAGCCATCTTAGTTTATCTCATCTGTAAGTTGATCTACCTAAATATTATGTTACAAGCAAAACCAAACTAAAACTCTAGCGTTTTAAATCATCAAGTTCTCTTTGACATGATCTGAGGAAGATCTATGTTCATGGCTAATTTATAGTAATTTTCAGCATAAATATTTAAAAATAATGAAATGCCTTTCAAGTGTGTCCTGACTTAAGCTCTTCCCTTTCTTCTAAATTGTGTTTTTACCAAAGTAACTGTAACTGCTAATGATTTCCAAGATTTTTAAAACCCTACATGAGTAAAAACAGAAAAAATGTACAATTTAATAGTTACAAGTAGTTTTATGCCCCTTTAGGAACATGTAAACACTTGATTTTCTTTTGTGACAGATAAACCCTTGATTTAGAGCAAGAAAAGCCCCCTCGGTTATGAAAAGTACTACAGAGTCCTTTCTAAAAACATGGATGTTTAAGGCTGCTACTTTAAAGAGCTGAGTGTTCTGTATAACAGTGTAAAGTTCTGTCTTATGGGAAAGCAGATTTGTAGCTTTGTAGATAATGGTTTTCTTATTTCAAAATATTAAGAGGGTACAAATGTTTTTGTTACATGGATATCTTTTATAATCTTCAGTTGGGGCTTTTAGTGTGCTCATCAACTGAACACTGTTCATTGTACTCTAGAAGTAAGTTTTTAAGTTTTTATCCCTCCCCACTTCTTGATTTCCAATGACCTTTACATCTCTTTGTGCCTATGTGTGCCCATTCATTAGCTCCCAATTAGTAGAGAGTACATATGGTGTTTGCTTTTCCATTCTTGAGAGACTGCAAATTAGTACAACCTCTATGGAAAACAGTATGGAGATTCCTCAAAGAAAGAAATGTAGACTAACCATTTGACCCAGAAATACCACTACTGGATATCTACCCAAAGGAAAAGAAACCATTTTGTCAAAAAGACACCCTCACTTGAATGTTTATTGCAGCACAATTCACAGTTGCAAAGATGTGGAATCAACCTAAATGCCCAATTCATGAGTGGATTAAGAAAATGTGATTTTATACACATATACACACAGACCATGAAGTACTACTCAGCCATACAAAGGAATGAAATAATGTCTTTTGCAGCAACTTGGATGGAACTAGAGACCATTACCTTAAGCTAAGTATCTCAGGAATGAATAGTGTTATTTTTAAAGCAGTAATTTTCAAACTTAAAACCACTTTTAAAAGAAAAAAATTATCGTAAATCCTTAGCACGCTTTTAAATTATTATTATAAAATCATTTAAATATGTACAAACATAACAGAAATATGCATTGAATGCCTACTATGTCCCAGGCACTGTACTAGGCATTGCTGACAGGCTATGTCCCTGAACTCAGGGAGTGTATAATCTGGTAGAACTGTGATTATAAATCAACCAGACCACTTATTTTCTAAACATGGTATTGGTCAAGATAGAAAAATCCAGATCTTGGGAAATGTACTAAAGCTGCACTATTATAATCTGATATCTTTAGAAGGCTAAAGGGCAAGACACATGTGTAGATAGAGGTGGAGATTCCCTGGAAGGGAACACAAGCTCATGCTGTCAATTGTCCTGGGAAAAGGCTAAATCAGGGTATAGAAATGGGGATTTAGAAAGCAGGCCTTATAGGTAAGGTAAAGGTATCCTCTCTTCAGGTTTCTGTCAGTCAGATCCAACCTATGAGGCAAAAGGTGCCCACAAAGTCCATTCTACATTGGGAACCACAGACACAAGCATTTTAAGAACCCATAAAAAGGTTTGAAAACTGGGGAAAAATTATTGGCTCCAAAATATGAAAACCACTAAATCAATATTAATAGATGTTTAACTAAATGACTACAAAATGTAACATTATGTCAACAGCATTGTTGAAATTAGTATTCATTAAAATGTCATTACATTGGGAAATAATTAATGGGTCAGATTATCTCATTTTGCAAGAATTCTCAAATATGCACAACAATTGCCAAGAAATCATTGCCAATCATAAATTCAGTTGCCAAATAATTTCCAAAGGAAGCTTATAAAAATCCATTTATACAAGCAATATTAAATTAATATGGGATATGGGTGTGTGTCAATGTGATTGATTGGAAGTGAAGTATGGCCTCTAAAAATTTGAGAACTTACAGGCAACCAAGGACTTAAATCCTGAGCAGAGGTCTGGTTTCCCAGAGCCCTCCTAGCAATTGTAAGTGTGCTTCCCTGGCCATACTGGAGCAGGCCGGTGGTAGTCAGGAGGGACACCAGTGAGGGGCCATCAGGGTCACCCTAAACCCATATAGTGCCTCTGTGTGATTTAGAAGAAGGTGACCCTTTCCAGGTAGAAAGCCTCAGCCAGGGCAAAAAACTTCATGAGTTGGGAATACATCCCATTTCAGCTCCTATGTGCTTCCTGGGCTGGATGCCCTTATTTAGGATACAACACACACAGGCACTCAGGGGAGCAACGAAGAATATTTTGTAAACATGTTTGAGCCTGTGTAATAATTGTTGGCTACCCTGTGCCTCTATTTCCCTCCCACAGTCCTGAAACCTTAGTCAAGTATTCATGGAAATCTTTGGCCTGGTCACTGCTCTGCTGTAGGAAGTGGAGGGGAAGGACATGTTCCACACTTGGGACAAAAAGAAGAGCAGGATTCCCTTCTCGTAGGACAGACTGGTTTCAGTAAAGTTAGTTGTGTGTAGCAGAGTAGGAATATGGTAAGGATCATTGTCAGCCAAGGCTGGGTGGGTCAGAGCCTAAGAGCATGCAAGCCCATTCCTGAGCACAATACAGCATGCTCTAGGACAGCGGTCCCCAACCTTTTTGGCACCAGGGACCGGTTTTGTGGAAGACAATTTTTCCACATGTGCACACCTTTCCTAATAAGCCATTTTGCTTCTCTGCATCACTACCTTGTTAAAAAGACCCAGTACCCCTTCTGGGCTTCCACTGGCAAGAACAGCCATGGGCCCAACTCACCCATGAGGCTGAGCACCCATCCTTTTCAAAACGTGATTGCTTTGAGCTCAGCTACAAGACCTAACGTGCATGTTTTCCTTGAAACTGCCTCTATACAAAACCAGGTGAATTTATTATCTGAAGAATACATGCCAGAATGTTAAACATTCTTCCAAAGGAATACAAAATTGGGTTCTGAATCTGTGCAGATGCAATCAGCCCAAACCTCAAAAAATAATTGCACAATTTCAGTATCACAAATCCATCCTGTTACCTATTTCTTTTAACATTTAATGAATGGAAACCTGCCTTTCTCATTTGGGAAAGTGACTTCATGGATTCTTGTTAAGAACTGTCATCTCATCCAGCCTAAGCAAGAGCGAGACCCCATCTCTACTAAAAATAGAGAGAAATTATATGGACAGCTAAAAAATATATATAGAAAAAAAATTAGCCGGGCATGGTGGTGCATGCCTGTAGTCCCAACTACTTGGGAGGCTGAGACAGGAGGATCCCTTGAGCTCAGGAGTTTGAGGTTGCTGTGAGCTAGGCTGACGCCATGGCACTCACTCTAGCCTGGGCAACAAAGTGAGACTCTGTCTCAAAAAAAAAAAAAAAAAAAAAAGAACTGTCATCTCTGAACAGAGGCTGCACAGGTCCACAAAGGTATTCAACCTGAAAAAAAATTCAGTGTCAGAAGGGCCACATCATCACCTACTACAGGGCCCCTTTGCAAAGTATGGAAAAGTGGGCAAAGGACACCTTATACGATGCTGCCCGGGTGCTTAGGGATTCTGTAACGGTCCTTTACTTCACCTTTTGAAAGAGATGAAAATCAATGTTCTGCCTATTTCTTTATAAGGCCTGATGTAATATAAATATTTTAAATGGATTTTGACCACAGTTTCCCATAGCCTGAGGGTGAACCTTTTTTGAAAAAGAACACTCGTATTTTCAATATTTTACTGAAGCTTTGCATTAATCATTTGAAAACACCATCTGCCTCCTTTGCCAAAGACCCCAGTTCTGAATTTAGAAGAGAAAGTACAACAAAAACCCCACAGAAACAAAAATTAAACTGTGTAAAAACACTAACCCAGAGATAAGTTCTGTATACAGTGCAGCGGAGTCCCAGGTGATTCATTTGGAACAGTGAAGTGGAAGCCAGCTCTCTGCTGAGTGGAGAGCCTATTAAATGCTGCTCATCAGTGGCATGGAAGTGCACTTTAGAGGGCCATTCACATGGAAAGGCATCAAGGTCATGAGGCTCTTCCCATCTGACAAGTGGTAGCAGTGCCAGGGTGAGTGTTACTAAATGACAGGGCATCTGTCTGAGTTATTACTGGGGAATGTGGTAGTTTGCCAAGTTGTGGTATTTGGGGTTGTTTTGTGTATGTGCCATGGGGGTGGGGGAGTTGCTGGGCATGGTTTGTTTTGCTTTTATAATTAAAAAGCCAGAAATACTATATATATTATACTTAATCATCATCATTGATATAAGGGTCATATTATCTCAATGACCAAGGCTCCCAGAAAAATAAAGCATAAAATCAAGCATTCTGAGGGGTGGGGGAAAAAAGACAAGGGCAGGGCTTAAGCTCTTGGGTTGTTTTTCACCTTTGTGGACTCTCTTTTCCTTGGAAGCTAGCCAAGGACCCAGAGCTGCAGAGCTGGGGTTTCTCTGGCCCAGAGGTAGCCTAGTGGGAAAGAAGGTTTGCATATATATGATTTACAAGGACTGCTGAGTCAAATCTCATAAGAGCCATTCTCCGTGGCTACCAAATGAATACGGGTCCTGGTACATTTTATCCCAATCAATGCTTGGAACTTTCAGGGCAATTGATTATATATATATGTGTGTGTGTATATATATATATATATAAAGTCACAGTATAGAATAGTAAAATCTGGTGCTGTCTCTATCTTGGTGCATTTAAAACCATGGGAAGAATTTATACTCAAAACTCTTTATTTTGGCTTGCATATTATTCAAGGGATAAGATTTCTTCACTTCAAATATCTTTTTTTTTTTTTTTTTTTTTTTTTGAGACAGAGTCTCACTTTGTTGCCTAGGCTAGAGTGAGTCCCGTGGCGTCAGCCTAGCTCACAGCAACCTCAAACTCCTGGGCTCAAGCGATCCTCCTGCCTCAGCCTCCCGAGTAGCTGGGACTACAGGCATGCGCCACTATGCCCGGCTAATTTTTCTATATATATATTTTTAGTTGTCCATATAATTTTTTTCTATTTTTAGTAGAGACGGAGTCTCGCTCTTGCTCAGGCTGGTCTCGAACTCCTGACCTTGAGCGATCCACCCGCCTCGGCCTCCCAGAGTGCTAGGATTACAGGCGTGAGCCACCGCGCCCGGCCCACTTCAAATATCTTAATGTGAAAAACTGAGGCACTAATATTTCACATGCTCAAAACTTCACTGGCCAATTTTAAATTTCAAATCAGGCCTTCCCCCATGAAGTTCCCACAGGAACTCCACATCTCATAACCAATTTCAGGGTTATTTCAGGGCCTGAATGTTTTCCTAGCATAGATGGACTCTTTTGGAGAGTATAATTTTACCTTATATTCTTCCAATGACTTTTCTTCTACCTCTAGTTGCTCCAAGTCCATTAAGTCAGATCTTTTTCCTCACTCTGCACTTATTAACTGTACATTTACCTACCTGGAAATCTCACCTCATCCACTTCACTTCCATTTATGTTCATACCTCATAGCTCCATTTAATGACTCTAATACCCCGTTTCTAATGTGCAGTGTCAAAGTCCTCTGCCTTCCATCCATAAGTGGGGCTGATAATATGTTTCATACCTTACAGTTTACTTCAGACCAAATGTGCTGGGAAGGTGTAATGAAATTGCATAAATACTACAGTAACGTGCATGGAGAAACTAGTAGGTGATATTTTCTGTCAACATAGAAAGGAAGGTTAAAACTTAGTTTCATACACATAGAATCTGCTACAGATTGCTTTCCTGGAGTCACAGGTTGTCACCTTATAAAATTGTCCAAATTTTTTTTTAAAGTAGCTACATTTTTCTAGATAAGAGTATCTGTGCTTCACAGGATGTTCCATAACTAATTTCACTTTGCATAGCATGTGTTATCTTTGGCTTTATAATCCCTTTTCAAATCCCTGTTCTCTATGCACAACTACACATAGAAATAGCAAAAACCTATCTGTAAAGCAACATCAAAGAAACACACTCGAGGCTTATATAACATGCCGTACTACAGGTACTCTTGGCCACTTTTTCACTATCAGGAAGCAAAATACCATGAACAATGACTTAGCAGGAGGTGGGAAATTTTTCTCAAATTGTGTCTCCTGGATCAAGGAAAAAAATGTAATGGTTAAGGTAAAACTCAGGGAATAACTTCTATAATAAAAACTATATATCGAAACCAGACAATTTGCTGCTTCCCTGAGGTCAATTATGTGTGCTAAATAGCATTGACTAGTTTTTATTGAGCACTTACCATGTGCTAAACACATACTATACATATACATCATACATAACTCACCCACCCTACAAAGAATTTACTACTGGATTCATCCTATGGATGAGGCAAAAGGCATCATCCTGCTGAAGTCTTATAGTTAGTATGGCACAAAGCCAGTAAACTGCAAAGTCTTACAGTTAGCATGGAACATTCACAGTTGAGAGAAATGTAAAGAAACATAAAGATGCAGTATTAAATCATAACTGCATAAAATTAACTGTAGTACTACTGTAATAATTTTGTAGTCACTTCCTCTTGCTATTGTGGTGAGCTTAAATGTTGAGAGTACCCTCTTAAAACACCGTGTGACTGACCCTAATCATCTCCACGTGAGCAGTTTGTCTCTCCAGTAAATTTTGTATCATAGTAAAAAGTAATATCTCACAGTTCTCACATATCTTTCATTGTGTTTAGTGAAATACTGTAAACTTTGAACAGCATGGGACCCATATAATTGTAATGGCATGACTATTCTCTGCTTCTTGGGTGCTTTTCCAGCATCACTAGTGGCACTTCATATGGGCTAATCGTTTCATTTTAATTCACCCTTTAAGCTTGGACTTCCTTTAAATTTCCAACTTCATTCATCATTCTGGCCACTCTAGGACAAAAAGTCCTCTTTGGGTGTGTTCTGTAAATGTTATGACTTCAGTACCCTATAAATAATATATAAATAAAACTACTCAAAATTATGTGCTTTGAATGTCCAGATAAAACATACTTCTGGAAAAAATTATCTTTTGTGCATTCAACTGTCATACATACTAGCATTCAAGATTAATGAAAAGACCAGAAATTTTGAAGATGCTGGCAGAATTTGGAGAATTGTATTTTAAATTCCTGCCCTGCCACTTATTAGTCATATAACCTTGAATAAGTTACATCATCTCTGGAAACCAAATTTCCCTCATCTGGTAATTAAAGATAAAACGAGCTCCCTTCTTCAAAAATTTGTTACAAGAATTGAAATGAGCTGTTGTATGCATATTACAAACCTTGGTACTTTGTATGTGTTCAATAAATGTTAGTTGCTAATGTTTTCACTAAATATAATCACATCCTTCCCCAGTCAGTTTGTACACACAGATAAAACAGAATATTTGCTAGGTTTGGATCAATGAAAACAATAGAAAAATCTTGGCAAAGTTTCATGTTTTGTCTATGACTTTCATTATGTGCAAAGTCCTCAAGTTTCTCTTAGGTAGGCTAAAAGAAGCTCAAAAGACTTCATTCCTTTAGGGACCACAGAGGCCCCAGTGTGTATAAACAAGGGAAAAGGATTCAAAAGCTTGCCACCCAACATCCAACTGGCCATAGAGAGGTCATCAGAATTTCTGGTCAACTTTACATGTTCAAATGATTTAGCCTATCTGGCCATATGGTGATCTAACATAATAAAAAATCCTAAATCAGCCACGATACAGTATTATACTGTCAACACTATCATCTACAGGAAAGTCAACCAGAAATCCAATGGACCAGAAGCCACTAGATGGAAAAGACCAAATCTCATCCCTTTGAAAAAATAACACAAAGAAATGTGAGGTTGATTTCCAAATAGACTTAAATAAATAAGATACCATAACTTATTGTTGACTATAGTCACTTTGTTGTGCTATCAAATTGTTCATTCTGTCTAACTATCTAACCATATTTTTGAACCCATTAACCATCCTTGCTTTATTTCCCCCTACCCGCTACCTATCCCAGCCTCTGGTAACCATCATTCTACTCTCTGTCTCCATGAGATCAACTGTTTTAATATTATGTCCCACATATGAGTGAAAGAAAGTGATATATAAATTATAGTACAAAATATTTCTGTAGTGAACTTATGATGTTAGTAAATTGATAATCAAAATCTTTAACTTTCTATTTCTACAGAGTAAGAACTCTTCTTCTACCCCTGTATTGCAGGTTTTTATTAAATATACCTGATAAATAGTCATCATTTATTTTCATCAGTTCATGGAACTCTGCTTGATCACCTCAGCTATAGATAGAATAAACTGCTGCTAATTCTGATCTATGAATTAACATTTTTATATGACGTTTTTACAGTCATAGTCAGAAATTATTAGAATTGTTATCAGGTAAGATGAAGATAATGTATTTCAATCTATGCAACTTGTTTCACATTGACATGCATGTAACATGCCAAAACTCATAAACAAAAGCATTAAAAACAGAGTAGGTAATGAAAGGAACTTCTCAGGCAACAAAAAAACAATCAACTGAATTTTGGATCTTACCCCTAAAATTTTTTCTTTGAATTCTTGTGTAAATAGTGTCATTCTAACATACTATATGTGCACAATGAAACAAGCAGGCACAGCTGTCTCCTGGCCATAGTGGATAGAAGGAAACCAAGGGAGCAGTTAATCATCAAGCTGAGGGGCTCAAACGTGCGCGCGCACACACACACACACACACACACACACACACACACAGGGGCTCTCAATGAATATTTTCTGATGTTGAAGTACTCAGTTTCACTGGGCATCTCACATGACAGGTTACATGAATTAAAATATTAGCAATTTTATGAACAGTAACAGGTGGATGTGATCTTGCCACAGCTAAAATATTTAAGCACATTAATTTGCACTTGCACAAATCATCTAAAACTTCCTAATTTCATGGCTCTTTCCAACACAGAAGGGCTTTCAGAAGCATGCCCCAAAATGCACACAAAATATCTTACTATAACCTCTCAGCGACTTCCAGGATTCATGAAACTCTTTTTAAAAAGCACCCTCAGTAACCTTGACATTCAGAAGATCTGTAAATCCTATCCAGAGTCCAGCAGCCCTGTGTTCTGCCACCTCTGCTTGTGGAGGATAGATACTTGCTGCCTGCTGGGCAATTTGCAGGTAGGACTCATTCGTGTTCCCTCTGCCCCAGGTAATCTATTATTCTGTTTTTAGCATTTCCAATGTAGGCAGACCAGCTGGATTCCTCCTGGGAAGTGGCAATGGGATTATTCAGGGTACATAGAATGAGATAGGACATCTGAATCAAAAAGGAAAGGGACTTTAAAATGTCCTCCTCCCCACCTGGCCCATTAAAATATATTGTCACTGACTAGCTGTATGTTCTTGTGCCAGTCATCTAATCTCTTTGGACTTCAGTTTCTTTACCTGTAAAATGATAGAACTGAAACTCTAAGGTACCTTCCAGCTCAAAACACTACGAAAAGTAGCTGGAGAGTATTTCATGCCAATAAAACTTATGTAGAGCTATTGAGGAAGAAGAGTCTATGATGAAAAAGGCATTTAAAAATGCACAGAAAAGACCAGTTGCCTTATAAAAATGGAAGCCAATACAGAAAAATATGTATATGTAAATCCCAAACATAACATATTCCACACTGAGTGGTAAGTAGAATTATTGGTCAGGATGTCAGTGAAAGTAACACAAAGCAGAGATTTAAAATGTGCTTGTGCATTTGGGTTGCTCTCCTGAGTTCCTGTCATTGCCAGAGGGGAAATATACCACAGGCAGTCACTACCCATCAGCCTGAACCCCAGAAGAGACCCACGGAGCAGTCCGGAAGCAGCCCTGCAGCCTGAAGCCAAGCCCAGCTGAGCCCAGGTGAACACCAAATAGCCCACAGACCCACAGGCACACACAAAAAAGTATTTTTTGTTATAAACCGTTGAGATTTAGGGGTCGTATACGTAACATTATTACAGCAAAAGCTGACTAATATACTCTGCAAGGAAATAACATATGGAAAATAGAGAAAATGCCTAGAGGTCCTGAGAAGCTAAACACCTATTTATGTAGGTATCACAGACCTAGAATGAAGTGTACTCAACATGGTCACAAGTGCGTCAAAATGACGGTGATAGTGATTTGAAAACCACACACAGATGACAACAGAATCCTCTACACGCAATTAAAAACGGACATAATTAATGATCATAGCTTGATGACAAAATTAGGCCTTTATTAGGTAGGAAGTAAAACTATGAAAAAATCTAAACAATCCTGAAACTTCATTTAAAACATTTGTTTTCTCAAACTACCACATATCGTCTTTTCACATTATTTCAGTGAGGCAATGCTGCAGATGTATGTCATAAGCCAGGATGCCGTCATGCATGCACCTGCTGAAGAGACACTATTTCAATATTTCTCCTAGGATCCAGAGCTACTAAATCTGAACAAGTCAACTTTATAGTAAATGTGCACATATGCATTCTGTAAGTAAATGATAAATGTTGACATCTGATTTGTATGCTGGTATCTCTATTAGAGCCAGGGTCAGGTCCTGCTTAGCCAACTTGAGGACTTTTATAATAAATGCAGCAAAGTCTTAGTTTTAATAGCTTAGTTTTGTTTAACAGACTAGACAGAGAAGACAAGAAAATAGATGAGGCAGAGAGGATAAGCTCCAAAAACTCAGTCAATTTCAGAGTACCATTTATACTCATAAGAATGAAGTGTCTGTTCTGCTTGTGATTGTGGATGACTTTGTTCTTTGCTTCTTGTCTTTTTCAGTTTCCTATATTGTATATATTAACTTTTAAAAAAATAAAGGTTATTTTAAAAACTTGAAAAAAAAAAAGAATGAAGTATCTGTTATTTTATGTCACTTATGTAGCCAATTTAAAACAAAGTTTGTAAAAGTTTGCAATAATCTATAAATTGCTTATGCTGTAATGTTAATTTAAAAAGCAGCGTATAAATTGGTACTTATAGTAAGAACACAATAATGTAAAAAAAAAGGCCTAGAAAACCAGATTTGGAATATTCTCAGAATCATTAACATATTGCCTTTGAGTGATGGAATATGGCATAATTAAATTTTTTATTTCTATTTTAATGCATTTTCCATCATTTTCATATTGAATATGTACTACTCAAATAAAATATTACTTGAAATTACTTTTCCTAAATGACAACTTTGTTGTTTCAAAATGTGGTTTTCCTTTTTGGTATACATCCTTTGCTCTATCTCCTTCCACATTCTTACCAAAAAATGGGGAAAGTAAATTAATATTGCAATAAAGTTCGGTGTTTATATCTAACCTTCAAAAGTTTTGTAATTAGCAACATAAATGTTTGGTTCCATAGCTAAAATTAGAGCTGCAATTTTTTTAAAAGCATAGTGCTAACCAGAGCAATGAAATGTTATAATCTCTACAAAAAGAGTTGACAGTGCCTTACACCATAGTCATTAAAAATGAAGGTGCCATTTTATTACTGTAAAACCAGGGAAATTTTGACATTACAAAGGACATGAAGATATTGTGTCCCAAAGACACACCAATTGTATCCCCAAATTTGTAATTATTTTCAGCTAAATAGACTGGCCTAACTCAAAAGTTATATCTAAATAAATTGTAAGTATTGGAATCTCAAAAAAGTAAAAAATTAGCATTCTCCATATCTCAGAGAGCTTCTAAGACTTTATTTAATAGAATATAATGATCTCTATTTCCTCAAAGACAAGTAGAATATAGAAATGTGGAATGATTTTTCTAAGGTCACTCAGAGTAAAATATAATTGTGCTAGGCACTTCTGATTTATGAATATTTCCTGGGTGTACCATTAGAAGCTTGAAAATATGTCACTACTGGCTGTATAAAGAAAATGTTTCCTTTTTTTAAATCAAAATTCCCACATTGCAAAAGTAATTTTATATAAACCAATATTTAGTGTTTTCATTTCCAAAGCAAATACTTGAAAAAAATAAAACTACTTCCCACTTGGCTTTGTGGGTAATTGCTACGAATAACTATTGTTAAGCAGTTTGCAAAAATATGGCATGCTATTTCATTGCCTGATAATAACGAGCTTAGCAGAATAAAGCATAAATAACTCTAAGCAATTGTTTTTTGGCTTCAGAAAACACATACTTTTAATAATTGATAATTTTGTGCATTAAAAATCTATAAACATTCATTAAAATTAGTACTTTTACGTCATGAATAATGTAAGCATACCTTTAAAAGCATGGAAGATAGATTATTGGCACTGTGTAAAATTAACAATGGAAGACTACTACATCTCACTTCAAAGAATAACCTAAATTTCTAAGAAAGTTCAGGAACAATCTTGGGAATTTGTTGAATGTACAAATTCTCTTATCATATCTAAGGGCCAAGAAACAGCAAAAAACATGCCTCCCTATCTATTCCAACACACACACACACACACACCAATTACATCATAACTACTAAGATCACCCACGAATTGATTTTTTTTTTAAAGCAGGGGCTCCACTATACATTTTTTCCTACCTCAGCAAGAGAAAATTCCTTAACTTGCCCCAGGTTGTCTATGAAATAGGGCAACAGAAATTTCACTAGGATTAGTGGAAAGAAAGATACACTGTGGAGAAGACTCCAGTGAGTAATATGGGATGTAGTTAATTAATACCAAACAGCCATGCTGACATTGTAGGTCTTAATATTACAAAGGAGACCAAACAACTGAGCACCCTAACAGTTCGGGGGCTTTACTAGAGAGAAACAGCTTTTATCCCTCCACAAAAAGGAATTTTTCCTAAGCACATACTCTGCCCATTTCACTAACTTCACCCCTGAGAAAGAGGAGTTGCAAATGGGATTAGTAAATGTGGAGTGAATGGAGTGAATGAAAAAGGATGCTCCGTTTAGCTCTGCCCTTCTTCCTCGTGAGAGCGCGAGTTCTCTCTGCTCTTCCCCGCCCAGCGCCTTCTCTGGGCATCCATCCTCCTTGAGGGGATTCTGCTCAGCCTGGTGCTGCCTGGTGGGGCTGGATAGTTCTACCTAACGTTCCCCTGTTAGCAACCCCCGTGACCAACAGAGCCCAGGCCATTGCCCTTCTCCTGCCTCCTGGCAGGAAACAGGTAATATTCGGTCCTGTCTTTATGTTGTTGCATATCTCAGCTTGCTCAGAAACCAAGCCTCTTTGAGTATCAATTTTAGGGTGCTTTTGTTCCAACGGTGCTGTAGCAAAACACTATTCTTAATCTCAGGAAAAGAGCTTTCATTCATTATTGACTGATTTGAAAAAATTCCAAGCCAAATCTACTGCCTGATTTATAAGGAAGCCATCAATTATCACATCACAATTCTGGCCATATCGCTCCACCACTTATACTATTATTTATTAATGTTTTTCTTTTTAAGGCTCACTGTTTTTACTTTAAAATAACATGCCAAAAGGAAACATCATCACCGCTGTGAAAGGGAAATTGACACCAAAAACATACACAGTACCTAGTATATGCCAGGCACCATTATAAGTGCTTTATAAATATTAATTCTCTTAACTCTCACAACAATCATGTTAGGTAGGCACTATTATTGCTGTCATTTTATACATGAGAAAACTGAGGCATGGGGAGATTAGGAAATTTACTCAAAATCAGGCAGCTGGTCAGGCCAGGCTAGAATCTGCCCCACCTGTCCTGGCTCCACAGTCAGCTCTGACCCACCACAAACACAGAAACTGACCGTAATAACAAAGGCAGACAAAAGAAATGAAGGCTATCACATTATGAAAATGAAAATGAAATGCAAAGCGTAATACCAATTGATTAACAAAAATTCACACCTGGAAATTCTATTTTCTTTGCATAAGAAATAACTGTTCATGATCAGTTGATGATAAGATGAAATACAAAGAATAATAGCCAGTTGACTTATAAAAATCTACTCCTGAAAATTCTTCCTCATGCAAGACATTAACTGTTGATGATAAGTCAATAATAAAAACTCCATTTTAAGTAGCTTTATTTTAAGACTAATTAGAGGGAAATGACCTGAAGGGAAAGAGGGTTTTAATTCCTTTTTGCTCCTCTTTTTCTATGTCCTAAGCAGAAATCTACAGGAGGTGGAATAGCCCTGAATCACTCTGAATTTACAAAATGACACTTTTTTTTCCCACCACATTCTTCAGTGTTTTTATTGGTAGTGATTTTTCCCCTCCTAACCCACTCCACCTCTCTCCCCACAGGAAGCTGCCTTTGAGTGATTCATGTGGTCAGCAGAAAGTGAATTACTGTTCTTCACTCTGCCACTTTAGTGTCATCCAAGCAATTGCACACTGTCAAGGACTTGATGGGCTACTCTTCTCATAGAGTTATGCACATGAGAGACAGTGTCAGCGTAGCCCCTGCCCCCATTTCCTTTGCCTCCTGGTCACACGGCTAGCATACATTTCCCAGCTTCCCTTGCAGCTGGATGGAGTCACGTGACTGACTTCAACAGCAGTGTGACTAGAATTGATTCATAGCACTTTCAGTCCTGGCCTCTAAATAACTCCCGAGAGATCCCGCATGCCCTCTTCTTCTCTTTCCAGTAGCTGGAAGAAGCAGACTCAAGGACCTAGAACCTAAAGCCCCAAATAGAAGGACTCTGAGTCTCTGTGGAACAGAAGACCCCCTTCCATCAAAGCTCACATTGGACTATGATGTGAGGGGAGAAATCACCTTTTAGTTTAACTCAATTAGATTTTGAGATAATCCATTAGTTAGTTTATTCTAATTAATATAATACATTAAAACAAATGCTTAACTCTTAATATTTGAAAACTGTTCATCTATGTATCCCTTAAAATTACCACTCTTTGGTAAACACTGTTATAGGAGACACCGCCCCTACCTGCAGTTTGATTATTCTTTCCTTACAGTAGAAAATGTGCTTCCAGAAGCTGACAAAATTAATCAAAAGCTGCATTATACCCAGTCATCTTCTAGCTAACTCTGCTCTGTAACTTAATGGGTTTTCTCTTTCTGCCAATCCTTCACTGAAAGTGGCACATTAAATAAGCAGGACTCATGAGGTTTGATCATAAAACTTGTATTTTTCCACTATCTCCTTAAACCTAGTCAGGTCCTTTTCTTAACCCTGACTTTTATCGTCATGCCTAGATAAAAGGACGACCTACTGTCATTTGAAATCACAAGTGTAGTCTCAATTCAGTATTGAAATACGACTGGTTGGATGCAGTCATCAGTGGATCAGTCACGATTCAAAGTTAAGACTTCTCCCTGCCACGTGCCGCTCCTCCATCCAAGCCCTGCCAAAAGCTGCTCCCCCATCTTAGGGAAGGAGGGCATGGTTAACACCCATATTAAATTATTTCTCCCCCATTTACCAGCTGCTATTTCTGACCTGTGTCCCGCCCAGGGATGAAGCTATGAGAGAAGAGGTAAAGGGGCAGGAAAATCCTTTCCTTACTTGATAGGTACTGTAGTGAGATAGCACTGTCCTTTCCAGCACTGGTGGAAGCTGACATTTTCTATTGTGGGTTTCTCTTTGGGTTCTCACAATTTTACTTTTTGTTTGTTTATAATAGTTTAGGAAGGCTGATGGAGATTATGAGGCAGGGAGGGAGCTTCTCAAAATTATCTCTAATACCACCACTGTCTATCCCCAATTTTAACCTCTGCTCTCACTTGTCTTAGAACCAACACCTGATACCTTTCACTCGGGATCATGTGAGCCCATCCTTCCTGCAACAAAGTGTCAAGTGCCTGACAGCTTTAAGACTGTCCATAGTAAGCAGTTTTTCCCATAGGAAAAACTATAGCCCCATCTTTGACCTTTATCAGCGTGTGCTGATGGCTTAGGCAGTATTTCAGAGAACACTGTGCCAAAGAGCCAGGCCTTAGCTTGGGGTTGAGAACTCTGAATTGCATAAGTCTAGGCTCAAAGACAAAGGCTCCTTCCACCACACAGAGAAGTGAGAGTGACCATTCAGGCTGCACACCTGGAAGGTGTGGCCCCATCTTACTGTGTATGCTTTGCATAGATTTGCATAGTATTAGGCAGTTCTAATACTGTCAGGTGACAAACTGACTTCTTAAGAGAAACTTCTCTCCCAAATCCCAGTTTTTAAGACAATAATAAAACCCAGATATAGTTCCCAGAAACATCCTGACTTCAAAGTAGAGGGCAGGGTGGGTAGCAGAGGCCTTTCTGGAAGGGCTGTGCCAGAGAGGGGACTCAGCGAGGTCTGGGGATCTGGAATTGCAGCCGAAGCAGCAGCTTCTCTGAATTTGAGTTTGTATTACTTTCCCTTGAATTGGATAATTTTCCCTTATTTCTCATCGTAAGTGAGCACTGTAGTGTAAAAATGTGGGGAAAGGTAGAGTGGAAAGGGGAAAGATTTCAGAGTGTGGACTCATGTTCAGGTTCTCTACTTACTAGCTGTCTGACTTGGGCAAGTTACATAATCTTTCTGAGCTTCAGCTGTCTCAGCTCTAGAATAAGAACAATGGTCTTACAGGATCATTATGAGGATTAAATAAAATACATACCAAGAGGCCTAAAGCAATCAATGCCTGGCATTTAACCATGAACAAACAGCCCCCCTCCCCTTTCAGGGGCCCTGACAGACAGAAGGAAGACATGAAGTACTCTGCAGGTGCCTTTGGTTTGTAAAGCGCTTTGAACTTTTAAAGCACTGTCACAGCTGTTTTCTTACTTTGTTTTTTCTACCAAAAAAAGAGAAAAGGAAGATGTGAAGACAAGAAATACAAAAAGAAGGAACTCTGGAAGAAGGAGAGGACATCACATAACCAAAAGGAAAGGCCTGCTGGGCCATCAGACATGGGCTGTGGCAGGTAAAGGTTTTCACAGGACAGGTGACGGGCAGCGAATGAGACTTAAGTCTGCAGTAAATGTTCTTCAACTAAAATAACAAGTCAAGTATCTGAGTTTGTTGTGAATTTGACCTAGAAATTAGTTTTTGATAAGAAAAAAGTCTTGCTGTTGCAATTGCCTGCAAGTGGAGCCACAGTGGTGCTTGGCCTTGCTAATCACTGCTGTGTATTCCCCGGTGGGACCCTAGGGGACACAGCGGAGCCAGGCCATCCATGAAAACCTCCTAAATATAGCCTCTGTGGTGTCAAGTTTGCAGGACCCTTTTACATCTCAACAGCCAGAGCAAGTACAACTCTGCACTACAGATAAGACAGGGGCCCAGCTGGAACCCAAACTGTGCCTCTCCCCATCCCTCCTCCCTTTTGGAGTCTACTTCCGTGGGGATATTCGGTATCCACCAAGATGCAAATCATGCCAAAGGAAGAGTGTGTCAGCCCCCACCCTCCTGGCCTACTCGCATCACCCCTCTGGCCTTTGACTAAGTCCTTGGAAAAGGGTGGCTTAGGGAGATATTTCACAAAATACATTCATACATATCCGAGAGACCTTGGCCACTGCAGGCAGCCAAGCTTTGGGATGATATGCCAAAGTGAGACAAGGAGTGAGGGAAAGGAGCTGTCCCACATCCCTGGAGAAGACAGTGTGGCATTTCACCCAGTCATCAAGTGTCTTGGGGCCCAGTGGATTTGGATTTGAATCCAAGTTCTGCCATTTTCTAAGTGTATGACTTGGGGCGAGTTTGTTAACTTCAGCAGCATCATCTATAAAATGGTCACAAAAATAGAAGCATCTCTTAGTCTTTCTGAGGCTTAAACTAAACCCATGTAAAAGCAGTGCCTCCTGGCTTTTCTCCAGTCATGGCAGTTACAGAAAACAACATGTGTACACTGTAACTCTGTGACATAATGAAGCTGTTTGATCCTAAGCGTCACAGCACTGGAGGTTCTGCAACCAGGCCCTGCCTTTCTCCCTAAGGGCTGGGGGAGAATAACAACAGTGGTGGCAAACAGCATCTGTTTCAGGACTCCTATGTGCCAGGTGCTGTCCTAAGTGCTTTGCTTGATGATTCTCAAAGCAATCCTATGAAATAGGAGGATTATTATTACCCCTATTTCACAGATAAGGAAACTAAAGGCACAGAAAGGCTAAGTAATTTGCCTGAGATTACACAGCCTGTGAGTGTCAGGGCCAGGGCCAAGCCAGGCAGTTAGACCCAGAATCCTCACTCCCCACCATTCTGTAATAGGGACCCCTGATACCATGACCCAACTCCAACCAGATGTGGCACCCCACTGGGGTGCTCCGAAGTGCAGCCCTTTCACACAGCATCTAATGAACGTTAATATATATAAACAGCAGCTCAATCAAGTGTGCAGATGGATGTCCCAACAAGATCCACAGTATCAGTGGGTTTGACAGAGCAGAATGGTCCAGAGCAGTGGCCCAGAGACTGTCAGGTAGGGAGGGGGAAGGAGGTTAGAACTGGTAAATTCCCCATGGTGGTGAATGCTCTGGGGTTGTATCACTGTCCAATAAATCATTGTGGGACACTTTGGGGGCTAGATGTCTAGCACTAGTGGTAGGAAATAGATCCACTCTGTTTTTAACTACAGGCATTAACTGTTACGGTTACCCCTAAACTAGCCTGGCCAGAAGCAGCTAAGGGTGCTGCTGAACTTTACAAGTAATAAAGATGTACTACCTAGGGCTATTCAGAGGCAATGGAATACACCAGTTTCTCTGCTCTAAGTTTAAGTAAGAATAAGAGAATTCATGGTGGCAAGGCTGAAGACCTAGCCCAAACTGAGCACATTTATTGCATACCAACTCCATGCAAGACTCTCTTTTTAACAGTAAAGTAGAATCTTTCCTCTCTATAGAAAAGAACACACAAAAAAATTCTGTTTGCAAACTCAATCCTTCTACTTCCCTTAAGTCAAAGAACTCATTCCTAACAGTAGTTTTCTCTCTCTCTCCTTTTTGCTAACACTACCAATTCTCAGTGCATTAAATCAAATGTTATTTGATGAGATAATAGTTGCTTCTCTGACACAGGGAAGAAAAGTTGCTGCAATTTGTGCCACAACTCTTTAAGTAAGTGTTTTTCAAATGTATAAAGGTGGTTTCAGGTCAGCTGGAAGCACTGGTTGTCATATCTAAACATCTGGACCCCTGGTGTGCAGGTGGACTAGGGGAAGAATGTGATGGAGTGAACATAAATTAAATGAGACTGCATTTTCTTTCGTGGAACCCTTCGAGATGCTTGCCATGGAAACTGAAAATTCCCTGTTCTACCAAAAAAAAAAAAAAAAGTGATTCAGGAGTGCTTTGCCAGATAACATCTCAGTGACAATTTAGAACAGGGGTCGACAAACTACAGCTTGTGGGCCAAATCCAGTCAACCTCCTGTTTTTGTAAATAAAATTTCACTGAACACAGCCACAGTCATTCAATTATGTATGGTCTTTAGCTGTTTTTGCTACACTACAACTGCAGAGTTGACTAGTTTCAAAAGAAACCAAATGGCCAGCAAAGCCAAAAATATTTACTATCTGGCCCTCTACAGAAAGTTTGCCAACCCCTTATTTAGAATAATACCAAAAGTCACAGATGCCAACATCTCAGTAGCAATTTAGAACGAAACCAAAATTCATTTCACCAACCCACTCCTAAGACATCTGAGTTTAAGTAGCGCCATTAAGTGTTTTTAAGCATTTGTATAGTTTACTCCTTGACTTGTCAACATGATGCTTATCAAAGAGGAGCACATTTTGCCAAAAAGTGGTAATAGGGGAAGTAGAAGATGTGGGTCTTGACCTGATATCGGCAAATTGGCATCTGACTCGTGTACAGAAAATAGTATTTGTGGTTCTTATTGCATTTCCCACCATAAGTGAGTGTTTTACCTGTACCCTTAACTTCAAGGGCTGGGACAAACTTTAAAACATTAAGATGCCTACGTAAGAAATATAATTGAAAAATCAATCCCTCAATTCTTAAGATGTGACCCCTTTTGTTTCTCCCTTCAATCCTTTTCCAGCTGTGGTCTTGTCAGGTCGGCCCACACAGCTCCCTGGCCAGGCAGCATTTGCTTAGTGATGCATGACTGCCCCCTGCAGGACCCCCCCCTTAACTACCCAGGCCTTACGCCCTCTTCTTTCACCATCCCAAACTCCCCCTAAACACTATGTCTCCAAGGATGCTTGACTAGCAGAAAAGAGCAATGTTATCATTCTTTTCAGCAGTAATTTTTCTTACATTCCTCCTCACGAGCACATATAAAAAGGAAATTTAAAAGTAAAAAATTTGAAGGTGCTGACTCGGAAAGGGGGGGTCGGGAAGGGAGGGAAATATACCTACATGATGGGTGCAAAGCGCACCACCTGGGGAACGGACACACCTGGAGCTCTGACTTGGGGGGAAAGGCGGTACATGGGCAACGTATGTAACCTGAAATTCTGTATCCCCCATAATAATATGATGAAATAAAAATAAATAAATAAAGTAAAAAAGAAGATAATGGGGAAAAGTCAATACGTAGTAAAGAAAAAGGTTGTTGGAAAAGGAGAAAGCAGCATGCTGGACTGCCCCAAAGGCAAACACGCACCAATAAAGATGCAATAAAAACTCACACTGTCCAAAGACAAGGAAGTAAAAATTTGGTGGTCTGGCCTAATGCAGGGCGTTTTAGTTTTACCCAGTCACTTTGTTCTGTCAAGACGCATATTGTCTGACTGGAAGTGCAGAGAGAGAATTATAGTGATGGTGTCAGATCTCTCTCTTCATAGTTATTGAGTCCCACGTGTGTAAATTCCTATTTTCACAAACTTCATAGCACACTGTAGTGTCTTTGTTTTCCTTCTCTTTGAATAGAGTCAAATGGCTACACTGCAGAAAAGGCAATTGTCTACTGATAGTTATTGGGCAAAACCAGACTAAATACCACAACTCAGGCATCTACTCAGGTTCCACACCCCACTCTTTCAGCCCTCCCAGGCAGAAAATGAATCTCCCTGTATTCCAGATTTCCACTATTCAGACACCTTAGCCCAGGGCCTACCTGATTTGGAGTCCATCACTCCAATCCCTGAACAAATCATCTGTTTACTTCCTCAGAACCAGAAAACATATAATATCTGTTAACATTTAGTAGATGCCAATTTCCTGTTTTGAATTTTTTGGTGTAGTAAAAACAAAAAATATGGTAGGGTATATTTTATAGACATTGAATCCTAAATATTCATAGACTGGGAGGCAGGACTAGGATACAAATGAGGCAAGTCAGGTGCCTAGAGCACAGTATTGAATATTGACTCACTTCCGTGGTCATATAAGTACAGAGTCAGCAATCTCTGACCAATGGGATGCAAGTTTGTGGATAAAGCCTTCACCCTTCCATCCCTCAAGTGCATGCTTTGACTTACAGTCTGCAGATTACACAAAAGGGAGCATGATTGCATTCCAGTTGCCCACAGCAGTGAGTACTTGATAATAAACCTTTCATTTGCCTTTCCTCTCCTCCTTTATTTCATTCTTTTGAAACTCTCACCCCAGCTCCATGGAATCACCTCTCAGCTACCACTTGCTTTATGGGAAAACCCAGGCTACGAGAGTTAGTGTCAAGATTTGCTGCAGGAAGCATATGCTCAGACTGGGACTCTGGAACTAGTGACTCAGCAGTGATCAGTATCAGATTCACCTGTAGTGGATGGAAATGAGGTACAGGTGAAAGGTGAATCACTGGTTTCTGCACTTGAACAGTATGAGGGAATGGGAATTACACGAATTGTAGGGTTGGCTATCTTTTATCTTTTAGTTAACTGAAACCACAGGGCAAACTGTGTCAAAAATTAGGTTCAAGATTTATTATTTAAAAAGCAGAGCTACAGAAGTCTCTGACAGATCGCTTATGTCTAACCCAAGGCCCTGATAGGATAAGAGTGGGCCCTTGAGTCCTAGATGTAGAAAGACCTGAGAATCTTGAACACCGGGAATCCTTTGAATTCACTACCCTGGAGCAAGCAGCACCCTCCCTCTTGCTACAGAACAGCCTTCTCTCTGGAGCCCCTGCAAGGATTTCACCTGAGGCAGGTGCTTCATGTGATAAGACTTACCCACTTAAAGAGCTGCCATACTTTCCCTTATCACCTCCATAATAGGCTGCACCACAGCCTGAGGAAGGCAGTAAATTCCCTGCTCTAGCAGGAATGAGGATACATGCTGATAGAATTGAAAGGCCTGCTAATGTGTGCTGCTAGGAACCTGCAGCGTGGAGAATTCATGTGATAATGTATCTTCAGGTTTTTAGTCTAGGAGGCAGAAAATACAGCTGGGATAGGGGAGAATTTATTGATGTCTCATGATTTGGGAGCTTAATATTCTGGCAAGACCACCTGAGACTGGCCCAAAATGTAGCTGGAACAGCAGTCTACAATAAATGAGGTAGAGATTATGGAATCAGCAGAGTATTGAGGCAGGAGTCAGAAGGCTCTCAGGGGTGAGAATGTTAGAATGGGTTTAAGTGAGGCTGGAGAACTCACCACCTGAATGTATTCCCCAGAATGGCCAGGGACATTCCCTTAATTAAGACAACAGGGAGGGCACAGGTGAAAGGCATACCAGACCCACTGAGAAGCCAGGCAATGGCTGTCCTTTGTAGGTTAGAATTGACAGTAGGAGACGGTGCTGTAGAAATGGGCTCCTGACTTCAACATCAATATATCTGTAGAATTGATGGAACTTGGACATGGCAGAGGCCAGAGGGGTAACACTTAATCATCAAGGACAAGGTGGAAGTAATTGCCTTCATGGCATCAAGGCTGGAGGAACAATGGGAGCTCTGTCTCCAATAACTGGAATACATAGGTCTGGAACCAACAGGTGGAAGTAGGATTGGGCCCTGCCTTCATTCCCCTCAGTGACCCACTTGCAGGATGTGTGCTTCCTCTCTCTACAACCTTAGGATCTGTCTGTGAATCTCTTGGTTCACAGAGAGGAGGAGCTTCTAACACAGGATGCAGTCGGGACCTTGAACTTGAAGCTCTAACAACCAGTTAATCATATAGACTCCTCATTCCAGTAGACCATCAGGCAAAGAAAGGATCACTGTAAAGGTGAGAGCCATTGACTCTGATTACAGTAGAGATCTAGGATGGGTGCTACACAATAGCGGCAGAAAGGAGAGTGTCTGGACATTAGGGAATTCACTGGAGTGTTTCCTGGTACTTCAGTGCCCTGTGGTCACATTAAATGGGAAATCGCAGCAATTACAGCCCAACAGGTATTAAAAATAAAAATGAGCAAAGGCTCAGACCTCTAAGGGATGAAGATCTGGGTCACTGACCAAGCAAGCAACTTAGAACTGCTTAAACACAATGTAAGCATGAATGAACTCCAGAGTGGGCTCAGAAGAATGTGATGATGAATATGAATTACAGCCTCAGGACCAGTTGCAGCATGAGGACTGCAGCTTGTTCTAATAACCCTGCTGTTTTACACTTGTCATCAGATTGCAGCAATTCTGCTGATAACCTGATAAAGAGACTTTTACCAAAAACCTGTGGCAAGCATCACATTAAATGGTAAAGCTTTAGAAACATTCCCTTTAAATTCTGCTTCAAGACAAGGATCCCTGCTATTAAAACAGTAATTGATATCCTGCAGACATCTTAACCAATACATTAAGTCAAAAAAATTTTTGAGAGGAATAAGAATTGGAAAAGAAGGTACAAAATTGCCCTTGATTGTACACGACATGATTGTAAATATAGAAAATCCAAGAAATTCTGTAAATAAATTACTAGAATGGATAAAAAGATTGACCAAGTTGTGAAATACAAGATCCATATTCTAAAAGCAAGAACACTCCTTTATACCCATAATATTAGATTCAAAAATAAAATTTAAAGAAAATTTCATCACAATGATGTATATAAAGATACGATATATGAAGAAAATTACAAAGCTTTATGGGAAAATTTAGGATACATGAATAAACCAAAAGATATACAATGTTCAAGGATGAGGAGAATCTCCTAATTAATCCATGAATCAAATGCAATTTAAACAAAAATGTCAACAAAGTTGTTCATGAAATTGGACAAGCTGATTCTATAATTCATGTAGAAGAGCAAAAGGCCAAGAATAGCAGAGATAATTTTAGAAAACAAGATAGGGGAACTAACCCTACTAAATATCAAAGCTTCTTATAAGTCTACAGTAACTAGTACTGTGTGGTATTGGTAGAGGAATTAGAAAACTGTCTGATGCATTTCGGAATAACATTAATCGGGTGTTGGGCAGATGTGGGTGGGGGAGGAAATGGGTGTATACATACATAATGAGTGTGATGTGCACCGTCTAGGGGATGGACACACTTGAAGCTCTGATTCTGGGGGGGAGGGAGGAGCAAGGGCAACATACGTAACCTAAACTTTTGTACCCCCATAGTATGCTGAAATAAAAAAAGTAAATAAAGCCATTGCAAGTCTTACAAACAAAAAAAAAAAAAAAGAAAAGAAAAGAAACGAAATCCTGGCTCCATTGCTTCTCAGCTGTTATCTTTACATTTTGCTTAATTTTTCTGTGCCTCATTTTCTCACCAATAAAATGGGAATAAAAAAAGAAAACTGTCTGGTGGCATAGAGGACTCAGACATAGATTCATGCCTATATGAAAACCCAATACATGGCAGGGTTGGAACTGCAAACACTTGGGAGAATAGATGGATGAATAAGTCAACTGGGACCACTGGTTATCTTTGTGGGAAACATAATAAATTTGGATACCTATGTCCTACCATGGGCAAAAATTAATTTCAGGTATATTAAAAACCTTATGAAAAACAAAACTGAAATGTTTAGAAGAAAATATAGATTTTCTTATGAACTTTTGCTAGGGAAGGATTTCTGTAAACACACACACCCCCACACAGAAATCATAAAAGAAAAAAAGACTAGCACGGTGTTCAGCCTGAATAGAAACATCTTTCAATATATGCTTACTATAATTGATTACTTGTATCTTCACATCATCAGTGCCACTTTGTTCTAAATAAATGTGGATAATAAAAAGTAGGCTGAAAAGAGTTTTTAGAGCAAGAGTTGAGGGGAAAATATGAGACTGGGTAAATAAGAGAATAATGGTATACTAAGAGTTCGAATTCTCCATAGCACAGAAAGCAAGCCATAAGGGAAGACAAATTACTTCCAAGCCAATGCAAGACACATTTCTCACCAATGATCAGAGGAGACTCAAATGCTGTATACATCTCAGTAATTAATGTTTTCTTCTGAGTGTCAATTAATTTTTTTCTTCAGAGTATCTCTAATGCAGCAAACTAAGTTATTTCATATGTTTTTTCCATTTGAAAGTATTTGCCAAGTGAATGTCAATAAAGAAGAGAGAAAACTTCCTTTCTGGCAACGTATAAACTTCTCGAGTTTTAGAGTATGAAATGAGTAAGCCCCTGAGGATTATATTTTTAGTGTCAGATCTCATGACAAGGCACTGGCTTCTATAAGGATCAGCAATCTCATAAATTTAAATTGATTGAAGAAATAAGAATACCTGGCAAAGATGCAAATCTAAAATAGAGAAAAGACTGAGATTTCTAATCATACAGCTAATGCCTTGGAAGTACGCGTTAACAGAAAGAGAAAGCTTGCTACCCTGTAAAGCTTATAAAGCACCTTATTCTTTAATGTGACCTAAATTTTTCAGCTTGATTTACTTTATCTGTTATTAGCGCTATTTCATTTTTTGTACTTCTCCTACTTCATATTTTTAAGACTTAATTCACTCCTGACTCTTGATTGCCCTTGTTGCCTGATCAGTCATTTTCCTGTTTTGCTCCTTGTGCAAGTCCAAGCCTTCGGAAACAATGCCATTTCAGCCACAGCTTCAAAGTCACACATGCAACTTCTTCCTACGCTTTTGGATTTTCATGATAGTACATCAAATTATACTAGAATCCAGATTCTAAATGTGGCTCTTTTGGCAAATAATTATTACAGCGTAGTGTAGGAATTCGCTTTGCAGCCAAGTCTACCACTAGGCAAAAGCAAATTTTAAATTATCAATAGGTTTCCAGTGATCAAATAAAAGGTGTGCTCAGCCACCATGTTAACTGCAACAGCAGGCACTAAGGGCATTCTGCAAAATAAAGCAAGATGTTAAGGAGCCTGGGGGAACAAACTCAGTAGGGAAGTTCACCTAGTAACTTGTCCATTCAAGTGAAGTTTATCTGAGAACACCATGCGCACCTCAAGTTGAGAGTCAATTCTTTGTCTTTCACCGGGGTTGGGAAAGGTTGGTTAAATCAAATATTCTGGTCAACTACAATATTAGAAAAATTAATTTGTAGAAGGAGATTTCTAGCAAGCTGAAAGCCTGATTCTCGTCTAAGTATCCAGAGATGCCTGGAAATTGACCTCCATTTCACCTGGTGCTGAAGTTATCACTCAGAAACGTGCTGGAATAGTTCTGCATCAATTCCACGGTCCCGGTGGGGAGGCCAGTGTACAGGAAATCCGGAACAGCAGGCAGAGGCTGGGAGCAGAGCCAGGACTGAGGCGCTCAAGGAGGAGCATGGTCTCAGGCACTGACCCTGCCTTTGCACACCCCTGAGCGTGAGTGACTCCTTGCATTTTGCACTTAGGCCCTTGACTTCCCTTCCCCTAGTCCTGGCCCTTGCCTGGAGAATGTGAACAGGCAAACAAAACCCAAGTCTGTACCCAGTGACATCCTCACACTACGCTGATGCTTCTCTGACAGCTCAGCCCTCATGGAAAGTTTGGAGATCTGGGAAGCCTTGACCTTTGACCTGGAGCATGTTGTATTGTCTGATATGTGTAGTTACCTGCCTGGAGGTAAATTTCTGTATCCTTTGCTTTATATCCTTTATTTTTTTGCTGTGTCTCTTGGCACATTTCCATCAATTACATCATTGTTCTGCAGTATCACCTATGCAACACTTAACTCTAAAATAAGATTCAAAATCAAAGTACAGAAAGAAAATCAAGGTCAGCATTGTGAACAGCAGTGATTGTCCCGCAGGTGTAAGGAGTTAGCAGACAACTGCAGACCTATGGTAAGAAGGCTAGGTAAACTAGGTTATTCTCTGCATTCACATAGCATTCTGGTTATTACCCATTTGAAAGTTTCTTAAATAAGTTTCTCTCTTTTTTTTGCCTCTTACATACTAAAAAATAAAAAAGAAATCAACATGTACTAGGAACAAACAAAAATGGGTAATGCAAATACCAGCAAAGAAACAATATTGTTGTTCATATGCAAAGAGCAATGTAGTTCTTCTGCCTAAGGAAAGCTGACCTGAATGTCTAAGGAGTCTTCTAGGGTTCTGGTTATCTATTGCTGAATAACTACCCTAAAATTCTGTGGCTTAGAACACCCCTAGATATCTTCCTGCTTTGAGGTCAATTTTTTTCTCCACCAGTTATGCAGTTGTCTCCTTCTACATCAAATTTCTAAAGTCTGGAGTGCCTCAGTCGCTTTGTTCGGGGTCTAGACTTGCCTGTATTACAAGTTCAACCCCTAAGTGTTCCCATGCATCAAAATATCCATATAATGGTATACTCCAAATTAGTATCTCTAGTCTGAACTTCTCTTAGAAACTTTAGGCTCATGTTTCTTGCTGCCCATTCAATGGCCAAAGAGATCTTAAAACAGAAGCAAATCATGACATTTTCTGTCCCCCTGTTTAATCAGAGATTACTCATTTTTTTTTTTTTTTTTTTTTTTTTTTTTTTTTTTTGTAGAGACAGAGTCTCGCTCTGTCGCCCAGGCTAGAATGCAGTGGCATCATCATAGCTCACTGTAACCTCGAATTCCTGGGCTCAAGTGATCCTCCTGCCTCAGCCTTCTGAGTAGCTGGGACTGACTACAGGTGTGCACCACCATGCCTGGCTAATTTTTAAATTGTTTGTAGAGACAGGGTCTCACTATGTTGCCCAGGCTGGTCTCGAACTCCTGGCCTCAAGCGATCCTCCCACCTCGGCCTACCAAAGTGCTGGGATTATAGGCATGAGCCACTGTGCCAGCCCCCCTCCCCCATTTAAAAACACCCACAGCCACCACTGCACTTAGAGCATGATTGCACTTCTTATCACATCCCAGCCCTGTGTGAGTTGGCCCCAGCTACATTCCCCAGTCATTTGGTTGGATTCTTCCCCTTACTCACTGTGCTCCTGCCTTCCTGGCCCCTCCCTTTTCCCCTCTACCTGGAACACTCTTGTTTAGCTGCCTCAGCCTCACTCTCAGGCCCCAGCTTAAATGACACCTCGTCACAATCTTGTGACCACCTACCCTATCCACATAGCCTCACAACATCTCTCATTAGCTCATTTATTGTTTACTTCTCATTGTCTGTATTTCTCTCTAGAAACCAAATTCCATGAATTCAGGGTTAGTTTTATTATATGGCATATTTGGATCTTGCTCCCGGGAAGTGGCATATATTTAAGCTACGCAAAGGCCCTGAGGGGCCCTACTGTCTTGCTTATTGTGACATCCCCAATGCCTGACACAGGGCCTGACACCTAGTTAGTGCCCTATTAATATTTTCAGTGTAATAACAAATGAACTAATGACTCTGGACCTATGATTTTTAAAGTCTTGGGAGTCATGGGCAGCTTACAAGCTGACATTACATCTGTTCTGCTCTCAATAGAGACCTGTTTATCACATAAAAACTCAAAGCATATTGTTCAAAGTGTGATAGATAATGACTTTATTTTATTTTAAAAATCAGTTTAGTTTTGTAATCATTTCAAATGTCACTTGATTAAATTATATGCAAAATTTTAAATACATGCATGAAAAATATAAGAAAATAAATCACCCATAATCTCACCTTTCAGATGGATAATGTATTAAACATATCATTTACTATTTTGTTTTGCTTTTTGAAATTTTTTTTCCACCCTGTACACATTTCTCAGTGTGGAATTTCAGCTAATTTTATATAATTTTTCCCCAGAATCAGAAAATAAATTCTAACAATTGGCAATAATTTGAGAAAGCCTGGAGGACCATTTTGATGCTTTTAGATCTTTACTAGTCTACTGGAATAAATAGTGTCACTTAAAAGATATGTAACCAATTAATCAACAAAACATTACCCTTAGAATCCAGAATTTGGATTTATCACAATTTGCACATATCACAAAAGTTTGATAACTAGGTCAGAAGCTTGAATCACTAGAGTTAAAAGTTAACATATAACCTTCACTCATTCAATGAATTGAATTGAACAATCAACAAATGCTTACAGAGCATCTACAGTGTAGATGCTAGACTCTGGCAACACAGCAATGACAAAAGTCACTACCTTCCCAGAGCTTGGTCTAGTCAGAGGACAATAGATAGGCAGTAGATGGTAGGTTGGTAGGTAGGTAGGTAGGTGATAGATAGATAGAGAGATAGATAATTGATAAATGGATAGATAAATAGATGTATGTTTGATGATGACAAATGCTTTGGAGAAAAACATGGCCTGCAATAATTTTGAAGGATGATGGACAACTTGTAGTTTTAATTTGTCATTGGAGTTATCAAGGAAGGCCTTGCTGAGACCTGAAAGAGGTGAGGGAGCCAGACACAGGGATATCTGGGGGAAAAGTGTTCCAGGCAGAGGAAACACCTACTGCAAAGGTTCTGAACTGGGAAGGAGTCTTGCTTGTTTTAGAAAGAGTACAAGGTCAGTGTGGCTGGAGCTGGGTGAGCAAGGCAAGAAGTAGTAGATTATGTGGTCATGGAGGTGTCAGGTTATTCAGGGCCTTAGAGGCTATTGTAAGGATTATGGATTTTACATTGAGTGGAACAGAAATCTATGGGAGGAATGGGGGCTTGCGGCTGATATCATCTTGCTTAATGTTAAAAGGAACCCTCTGGCTACTATTCAAGGAATAGACTGAGGGTTAAGGGCAAGAGGAGGAAGAAGAGTCAGGAGGGTCCTGCTATATTATAGGACAGAAAAAAAGACTTGGACCATGGGGGCAGGAAGGTCAGATTTGGGATATATTTTGATGGTAGCACTTATACTGGCAGAGGATTTGGAGGTGGGGTATGTATGGACCACACCAATGTCTTAGGCCTGAGCCACTGGAAGGATGGATTTGCCATTTACAGACAAAAAGAAGACAATGGGAGCAGGAGCTTTGGGGGGAATATTTGGACCATCCAAGCAAAAAAAGTTTTTTTTAAACAACAAAAATGTTTAAGAAATGTCTGGGAAATAATCATTTGGCTACATTAAAAGGGAGAGAGGGGGAAGCAAAGTGACTAATGAATACAAGTGGGGGACTTAAATGCTATTACAACTAATACACGGGGTAACTTGAGTCTGTTCAAATACTGGATGTATTTCTTTTAAAGGGTCTCTAAGCAGCCATCAGAGAGATTTGACACTCCCTATCTACCTCTGTAGAATAGCCTCGTAGAACAGATCAATTCACCAAGCAATAAAGTACAGTTCTACAAGCTTTAGAACATGTTCAGTAACAAGGAAGTAATTACTGATTTTTCTCTTGAGAAAGTTATTTTCTATCCTCATCAAATATTTCCCCAGATGTCTATAAAAATGGAAGACAAGAGGACACAGTATTCTGCGGCAAGTACTAACCAGTTGTCCACTGACGCTACAGAGTTAGATGTGAAATCCCCAAAACAGGGCTCGACAGAAGCCAACACTTGGTGATTTTTTTGTTAACTACCTTGTTTTATATACAATTATAAGGCATTCCTTCCCTCTACACCTTACCTTTTTTAAAAAAAAATGGCAAATAAACAATTTATTTAACAGGCACTTGGATATATTATTTTTCTAAATGCATGAATGATGTCCATAAAGCATGAACCTCAGCTGAAGACATTACTAGGCTTTCAACTAATAACCTGCGTCTGTATTTGGTTTGGTCATGAAGGAGCTCTGGGATGAGTACCAAACCCCTCTAATGATCTCTTCTCCCAGGTTTCTTCTCATACAACTTCTATAAAAGGGACACATAGAAGTAAGTACCGAGTCAGGCAAAAATTAGTATATAGCCGCCCACCACCACCAAAGCAGGCGCTTTCCAACAAGCTGCAGCTGAGATCACAAGGAACCCATGAGATCAGTGGGGTCCTCAACTTTAGATGCACATTTGAATCTTGTGAGGGCTTTTAAAAAAAAACAAACAAACAACAACAAAAAAAACACCCACGTCCCAGACCCAATGCCAGAGGTTTTGATTTAATTGGTATGGGAAGAGGGTGGGCATTATTTTTAAGGCTCCCCACGTGATAATAACGTACACCCAGGACTGAAACCATCACATTAGAAAAAGCTATGAGCACAGCCTGTTTTGCAAGGAATTTCAACACTAATAGAAAGAGGGGATTCGAAATAATAATACTTGGTAATTTCATAGACACGCTGGGCCAAATTCTCATGTGATAGAAAAATTCAGGGAGGGGATTAGAAAATGCAAGCAACAGGCATGTTTAAATTTTAAAGAGATAAAACGATCGTCTTTTTATGGCAGTATTATGCCTATCTTTCCCACACATCCCTCCAGAATCCTTTCAAATTAATTTTCTCTTAAATCCCATATAAGCAGTCGATGCTCCCTGCGAAATTCTCAAATATGCACAAAAAATCACAGACTGTTGCCTGAAACTGCTCCTTGTCTCAGTGGCCAGCTCCTTCCACACATGGCTGGTGACCCAGAGAGCTGGTTATGAGCTGGGGGACTGCCCTACAGCAAACTCCGGCAACCCAAGGTGTGTGTGGGGCTGGGATTCAGCAATTCCACCTTATAAAGCAACGGTGAGCAGAGCTCCATGAGAGTATCTTGAAAATGGAGCAATATTATGCAACAACAATAACAACAATTTCTCCGTAGCCAAAAGTCACCCACAGGAGACTTTTCAGCTGTTACACAACTGATGGCTTTTAAACAGCCAGCCACATGATGCCCCATATAGGGAAATACACAATCTTCAATAGGCTTTCAATGCCCTCAGAATTAGATTTCTGGGCACCTATTATGCACATATTTATCAGCTTCTGCAATGGATACAAAATATAATACTTGGGCCCGGTTTTCAGTTGTGACTCTGTCAAAGCAGGGATGAACATACAAAGGCTTTGACATCCAAGCTCCCAATGAGCTACACAGACAAAATGATGTTAGAGTCATTCAGAACAGACCACCAGGGGCAGAAGTCATTAAATGAAAATTAGACCAGATCTTAAAATGTAGTTAGGATTTGGTGGAAAGAGAAGATAACCAGGCAGCAGGGATCCCTGTGAGCAGAAGTGCTCCGGCAGGAGCAGAGAGAGCCTACAGGTCGAGGGCAGCGGGGGGAGGGCAGCTGTGTAGAGCTGTGGCTCAAAGCTGAAGCAGCTCCCCTTAGAAGTGACTCTCCACATGTGTGCTGCTGTCACATTTTATTAATGGGAAAAATATAGCTTTGCTACCACTGAGGAAAGCTATGTTCCCTTAGTGACAGAATACAAGCTGAGAGAGTTGTACAAAGCAGTACAAAGCAGGTCTAAAACTTGCTGTGACCAACAGGGCAGGCCAAGTCTGCAAGAAAGATGGTGTCACTCTGGAACCTGAACGAAGGTTTTCTCTGAAGTACACAGGACAGCATGGCCCTGATGCCAGGCTCAGCCTGCAGCCCAGTGCCGAAGAAAGGCCAAGAGGATGAGGAGGCCAAGCTACCTGTGGCCGCTTTGATGGGTGCAAGAGGGGTTGTGAGGTGGCGATCGCTGGCTGTTTTTGTGTGATTCCAAGTCTTTTAATCCCTTCAGGCAGGCAGTAAAAACATTCTAGTATTTCAAAGAATGCTGTGAATATAAAAAATGAAAAAAAAATTGATAATCTCCAGTTAGGGAAGTTGGGTTGTATTTTGTAACAGTGGCACTGGGGAGTGACTGATGGCTTTCTAACAGGAAAAGACTTTATGGAAAAAACGTGGCAGGAAGAATTATCTTGCAGTGAAATGCAAATTAGAATGAAAGGAGGAGAGCGTGTATAAGCAAGGATAAGTTTATTTCAATTCTCCTAAAGTTTCCATTTTGAAAAGTAGGAAAAAGGCATATAATTTTCTACTTTTCAAAGAAATTTCGAATACCTTGTCTTCTACTTACAAAGAGTAATGGAAGTAAAAACTAGTAAATATTGCCCCCAAAGAAACTGTTTATAAAATATTATTCCACCTTTACTTATGGTTCCTTTGTTCCAACTTCGTAACATTTCAGCTGTGTGGCATTGGTCAAATTGCTCAACCTCTATAAACCTTACTTTCATGATCTATAAAATGAAGACAATATGGCTATAATGCCACTTCATTGAGTCATTCTGAGGATTTAATGAAATAATGCATATAAACCACCTCTTCCTGAAAAATATGTAAAGCAATTTTTTGCTTGGACCTCCATAGCTTCAGGCAAAATACTTCATACCCCAGAGTGACTTAAAATATGCCCCAAGTATGTGGGTTACAATCCAATTTCATGTTTTACCATGGAAATCCTAAGAGATATCTCTAGGAAAACCTGCGGTCTATCATGAGAAAGATTGAAAATTTAAGAAACTAAGTGACTGGACACTCACTTAAGAAGCCAATAAATTAAAACCACACTGTTGAATGAGCCAATGTGGCTCTTGGTAGCTTTGCTCAGACCTTAGTCAGCACCTGTCTTCAGTGGGAAAATGGTACCTGCCTGGTATCCTTTGTAAAATACCAACATCATCCATGAGGAGAGGGGCTGGCACAACAAAGGTGACAGAAGCAGACAGTAGCTGGTGGTGTTGCAAGACAAAGAATCACGCACTCTTTTATGCTTTCTATGTGACCCCAAAACTGAAAACCCAAGGCTAATTCATCAGAGATTCCCCTAACTGAATACAATGCCCATTTCTGCACAGACTACCTGTGGAGTTGGTTCAATAGCTCTTGTATAGAGAGCACCAGCCACCTATTCTAGGCACTAGGGGTGCAAAAATGGAATAAAAACCATCCTGCTCTGTAACTGCCAGTGGGATGTTGCACACATGTTCTGTCAGAATTTATCATCTTCTCTCCCAACTCTGACTTCTTCACTGTGTTGTTCATGTTCCTGTTTCTGTGCCATTACCATACACCAATCACTCCGGCCAGAGCTGGGAGATGAATTTTGATTCCTCCCGCTCCTCTCCTTCCTTCTTGTAGATGTCAAGTTCTGCCCCTCTCCTTCCACAGCATCTCTAGTATCTCTCTCTCCCACCATGTAAGGATACAGCAAGAAGGCAGCCATCTGCAAGCCAGGAAGAGGACCCTCACCACACACTGAATTGCTGGCGCCTTCATCTTGGACTTCTCAGCTCCAGAACTGTGAGAAATAAATGTCAATGTTTAAGCCACAGAGTTATGGTATTTGGTTGTAGCAGTCCGAGCTAAGATGCTGGGACTTGCAGTTATGTGGCACAGCCTCCCAGGACAGAGGAAGGAGGGGAAGGACAGAGAGCAGAGGGGCAGACTGAAGCCATCAGGCACAGACCACTCGGAAGAGACAAGCAGGGTTTGAAGCACGGCAGCAGTCAGCTTCACAAACCACCACGGTAAATAATCCATCCTGTGTTACTGTCTTCTGTGGACTTCTCAGGCAGCAAGTGGGAATATTACCATGTAATCATTTCCCTTTATTTCAGTAATTTAAAGAGTGAAAACCTTGGAGCTTTTTTCTCCTCCAGAGACCAGAGTATACTTGTGGGGCCAATAACATCTTTGCAAAACAGAAGAAACATTAACTGTATCTTTATATTACCCAGCCAGAAGAATGTTTTCTAATAAGCAATTGAGTGAAAAACCCTACTGTGAGTGAATTTAGTTTTCCAGAGAAACGCAGGAAACAGTCATGAATGTTTTATTAAAATGCTTTCTAATCGTAAATGTATATCTGTGTCTTCACAAATACACGTTTTAACACCACAACTCTCCAAGCCAGCAAACAACTCTGTAAAACTGTCTTTAATCCCTCACAAATGACCCAAGAGTCCCACTGAGGCTTTAGCACACATTATTTAGAAAACTTGTGAATCTGCAAGCCAGGAGATGTGGAAAACCACAGCAACCAGACTGGCGAGGCGGCCAGGTCTGAAGGACAACACTAGGAGGGGTGTACAGCCTCCCTGAGCTCTGAATCCCCCTCCCTCCCCGCCACCCCACTACACTTGACCCTGCCCTAACCACTCCTCTTTCTTCTGCAGACTCAGTATAGGAACTTGCAGCCGAATGGGCTTCAAGAGTTTACCTGGTCTAGTTCCTTGCTTTCAGACAAATTATCAACATTTCATACATGAGAAAAATAAGACCCAGAGACATTAATTGGCTTGTCGAAAGTCAGAGAGCTAATAAACAGAAGAATATACAGGATGAACAAGTCTGGAGATCTAATGTACAACATGAGGACTATAGTTAATAAAATTGGGATTTCTGTTAAATAGGTAGATTTTACCTGCTCTTGCCACAAAAAAAATAACTGTATGAGATGATAGATATGATAATTTGCTTCACTATAGTAACCATTTTGCTATCTATATGTATCCCATAACATCATGTTGTAAACCTCAAATACACACAACAAAATGTACTAAAAACAAAAAAGAAAGAACTAGAACTAAAGTCCTGGTCCTCCTAAGCACAGTGCTTCTACTGACTCCAGTTTTTGCATGGTCTGGTTCCACAAATGGGATGAAGGAAAAGGGATTCCATATACATCTCTGATAACAATATGTATGGCCATTGAAAATAGCATACTGAAACTGAAATTAATCTATAAAGTTACACTCACTGATAAAGAAATTTCACATTTTAGCAAATTTATCCTTCAGAAAACATGGCGAGATAGTTCTGGTATTGTTTTCTGTCAGCACAGCCAACAAAGACCCAAGGTCCTTTTATTCTTTCCAAGTCTTCATAATCGTTAAGAGAATTTGTTCATTTATTTAATGAAAAATATTGCAAGAACATGAGAGCAGGTGTCCATTGCACAGCATTTATTATGCAGACAAAAATCACATATGCATAAAGAAGAACAAGCACAAAAGTCCTCTACTTAGAGATAATAAAAGACGACATATAAAGCCTACTATCACTTTGTTGTCATCATCATCATCATCAAGTCAAGGCAATCTCACTAGACACAGACAGCATTCTCAGATCCTTTCAAGGTCCCTAATGGGTTTACCTCAACCCTAACTCTAGCTCTGCACATCCTTGGATATTAAATGATGCTTGTCAAGGACCATCCCTGCTAGATAATTCTGTTATTTTCATTCTCCTGTCAACATCCATACAGATTTCCCAGGCCTTGCACCCCCAGAAGATCTGAGTCAGTGATCTGGGATGGAGCCCAGGCCTTGGTATGTTGTAAAAGCTCCCCGAGTGGATCTGATGCATCGAAACACATGGGCTGGGCTTCGTCCCAGAATGACTGATTCAGAATCTCTGGGGTTCAAGGTCTGGGAGATCTTTATTTTGGAAAAGCTCCCCTGGGTGACTCAGATACAAACTAAAAAGTGAGAAATGCTCTCCTCAATTGACAGGCATAAATCTCTCCACACTGTTGGGGGACTACACTGGAGCAACAATCTATGTTAAATGAATATTTGAATGCAGACTCCAGCCATGCCTACAGCTAACCTCCAATTGGCTTTCCAATTTGGCTAAATGCTAAATTTGCTCCTTAGGGTAGCTGTTGAGTGTATTTAAATATACCACAGAGATTGCATGCACAACTCTGATGCATCTCTTCTCTTTTCATATATTCACAAATCACTTTTATGAACACTAGCTTCACACCAAATAATAAAAATGCACATTAAACAAGAACACAAACCAAGCAACAGCTTCAATTTGAAAAAGCGTTTAATTTTACCACAAGAACATTTTTTGTTCCCTTTCTTTTCATATGTTAAAATAAATCTGAATCTATTTACAAAATCTTGTGCTGAATTAAGTGAAACATAAAAGAAACAACACTCATTATTAAAAGTCTATAAATTAAAATAATAACAGAGGCAGACTTCGAACTCCATTTAAGATGAGAGCAACCTGACATTTCAAGAGGAAACACTTTCCCAGAGAACAAGTCACCAAGCATGACATCTTAAAACTCCAGAGTACAAAATGTCAACACCGAAAGGACTGAGTTGGTAAAAATTGAGAACGAGTGGGGCCTGAGAAGTAAAATCTGTTTCAAACAAAACAAACTACTGCCAGATTTTGCACTTCATTGAATAGCTGCAGCACATCAGTGTGCTCATTTTTAATTCCTTTACTACAGACTCATTTCCTCTACTTTGTACAAGTCCTAACAGTGAGCTACAAAAATGTCATAAATTATGGAGTGCAAATAGTGAAAAATCCTACACTCACAGAGTGGTCCAAAGTGGTCATCATGCATTCCTCAGTTTTAAATACAAAGAAAAACATGCTTTTTGCCTATAAAGTAAAATGATGACGGTTGCAAAACATCCCAGCAGAGCTGGTCCCTCATCTCTGCTGCCAGTGAAGGGAGGGGAGGCATTAGCGGGAAGACATTAGGCTGAGTATTAGAAAGGACACTGGTATAACCAAACTATTGCTTGATTAATGGAAAGTCCCAGTTCAGTGGAAGAGCAACATCATATTTACTCCAACTAAAATTAGATCAAATCCTTCTTGTCCAGCATGTCAGTACAGAAATCTGCCTCCCGAAGAACCAAAATAGAATGGTTGAAGTGCGAATAGACCAATACAGAAGTTGCTCTTTGCTGCGGAAACTTTTCTGAAAACAGAACCATTATTATTCCCTGTGCCCACAGGGCAACACGTGCTTGGGGAAAAAGGCCCACTCCATCTCCCTCAGATGCTGTGATCATATTGTTCCACCTTATTAAAGATCAACTAATTTAAAAGGCCACAAAGTCTAGGTAGGTCTTACAGGATGTTTCTAGTTAGTCCCTGTAGTTCACAAGCCACAGTGAAGCCACATTAACCACAATGACTTCCCAACAATGTGAAGTCAGATAAACTAATGGATGGGGAATAGAGTTAGAATTCAGGCCTAACAGAGAAGTGTGCACACACCAATAGTTTCTAGCTCTCCCAACCCCCAAGACTTTCTCAACGCTCCTATAAAGCAGCAAATGACTGATTTGAATTTCACACCCTCTCCCTTCTTTTGTGCTCCCTCATTGTCAGCAGAATAATACTCAAAGTATGACTGACAAGAAAGAGAAAGAGGAGCAAAAAGATGCTGTAATATTTTTGTCATGTAATTATCTGCTAGAGACTCAAGCATCGGCTGGAGAGCAATGGCCCCTTCCCAATTTCTACTGCTGTTGACACCTTAGAGTCCTGAAGGACAAGCCAAATTTGACATGCCTAAAACCTCATTTACTGCTGATTATCCCAGAACACCTCCTCTTCCAGCTGCCTGGTCTGTCACAGTTGCCACCATTCTGCCATTAAAACCTTAGAGTGATCCTTGGCTCCTTCTTATCCTGACATTAAGCCACATCTAGTCTCCAGGTGATTTCAGCCCCTTCTTCCTTCAGAGTCTCTCAGATTGTTCCTTTCTTTTCATCTCCATTGTTTAGGCTGAGAGTTAAAGAATGAGCAGGAATTTTCCAAGCAAACATGTTTGGAAAATATTCCAAGGAACAGAGCAGTCTGCATCAAGATGCAGGTTGTGAGGGTATGGCATGCTAGGAGGTACTAGTGACCTGTATTGTTGCACTCCAAAGTGTCAAGAAAGGAGGTGAGGAGGGGGCTCTAGCAGGAAGGACCTTAGATCCCTCAATGAGAAGCCTGAACTTTTCCAGCAGCCAGTGTTTTGAGAACTTCAGTAATTTGACTAACACCTTATCAACATATCACCCATATTGCTCTTATTTGCTTAATAGCTTTTTCTGTGAATTGACTTATTTTTCCATATTAATCAATTTATTTAACATTGAAAATTTAACTCTTAAACATTTTATTATGAAAACTTTCAAGTATCTACAACAGAGACAATAGTATAATAAATCTACATGTGCTCAGCACAGCAAATATGAGCCCATGTCTAATCTTGTTTCCTCTATACTCTTCTAAGCACTGCTACCACCTCCAGCGGCACACGCACAGCACACTCCCACCAAATCACCTTCAGCAGATCATACACCCTGTATCTTTTCATTTATACATACATGTGTACCTCTAAAGGAGAATAACTTTTTCTTAATATAAATATAATACCATCATCACACCTAAAAAATTAATAATTCCTAAATATCATCTAACATGTAAGACATTAAAACTTCACATCACTTTTATATATAAAAAAACTGAAATAATTTGCCATAATTCTTTTGAAAAAATGTTATTAAAATTATGGCATGATATGCTTATAATTGGAACACTTAGCTTAAGGCCTATTCTCCTTATTAAAAATGGAGATTAGAAGATGTCATATATACTGGTCTTACACATACACTTCCTCATTGTCAAAAGCAGAAAGATTGAAAGGGAATTTAAAAAGGAGCAAATTTCTCACTGTGTAATTTAAGATTATTTAACGCCATGTCTGTGTACCACTTAAATCACCTTTCATTTAACTAGAAATATTTGTCTCACACGTCAGGAGACACTGTTACAAGGAACAGGGAATCATCCAAGAATTCTGGACTTGATGGAGTTCGTGATTTGGGGAAATTGTTCTGCCAGCAGCAAGAACAGAAGGGAGCTATGGTGGAAGAGCAGATAGCCTCTTACTGTGTCCCACAGCTTATCACGTTGCCTCACTACTTCCTGAGAGCTTGTTTGGCCCTAATGGGTTAATTCTATTAGTGCTCTAATAGGGAAGCATACGTACTCACATACCTGTGACCAGGAACAGACCTCCTCCATTGGAAAGGTTGTTTGCTTTGACCAATGTCACAGCTCCTGGGGGAAGGGAGGCACATGGTGCAGAGAAGGAAGGGAACACAACGCAGCCAACCAGCTGAATCAAACCTTACAGTCAATGAGGTGATCGATGCCACAGCCAGGTGGCCTTCACATTCACACCGTCATCTCTTGAGACTTCATTGTAACCCAAGCTACCCATTCCCCTGCTACTTCTCCAAAGCTGGTCTTCCCTGGAAGGGGCTTTATTGCCAGGCCCCAGAGCCTCCTTGCTCATAAGCACTCTCTTCTGTGCATAAATTATCAAGCCTTCAAGAAATGCCAAAATATAACATTTTTCAGAATATTTCTCACCTCCCCCAAATCATAGTCAAATACTTTCTTCCAGGGCTCCCCTTTCATACAGGGAAAACTTCACATTCTTTGACATGTTTTTCTGTTTTATACTTACCATCTTTTGCCATATCCTATGTCTACAACTTGAATATGAGTCCCTCTGTTCTCATAGTGTTTCAGTAGTTAATCAGTTCTTCCTATGAGCAAAGTATTAGGCTTAACACCAGTGCTACCAAGACAGCTAAGACAAAATCTCTGTCCTTGGCAATACACAGGCCAATGGGAGAAATAAATGAATAAACAAAGGGATGTAAAGCAATAGTCCATAGCAGAGGTTCCACGAGCTCAGGTGGAGTAAGAACCCACTCTTCCTGGGCATGTTCTGGGCCAGTGGGGAGGACAGAAATGAGACTTCAAGAGCAAGTGGGAGTTCACCAGTTGAGCTGAGAAGAAAGAGAATATCCCCAAGAATAAACCCAAGAATTCCCCAAACTTAGCTTGTTCCCAGAATATTCTGTGTGCTCAAACTATCTTCTAGCCAGGGGTGGCAATATGTATGTCTAAGAGTTTCAACAAAAACTTTGATCAAAACTCATAAAGGAAAAGGAAGGAGTCAAAAGAAAACAGAACCAAACTTAAATTTTTTTACATCTTTATGAGCTCTTGCTGTGTGAAATATAATTTAATACTGTCTCTGCCTTCAAGGTCCAATGTTTGTTTAAATGCAGTCTAGCTAAGGAGCTATATAAATATAAAAGCAAGGAAAGTTAAAGATTTGACAGTTCAATCTCACAACAGGAGAAAAGGCATAAGTAGCACATGATCAGGTGCCAAAGTAAAGGCAAACATGAGAATTTTTTTTTTCCAAAAAAAAGGGAAGATCACTTTACATTGTGTGTCAGGGGAATCTTTATGGAGATTATAGATGTTCACAGAGAAGTACAGAATATATGCTTAGTGAAAGGCAGAAAAATACAGGACTAGTTCAGGGATTAGTAAATAAATCTGGCTGAAATAGAGAATTGGGGTGTGTATAATATGAACAAAAGAAACAGAGAAATACATAGGGATCACTTTTGAGGATGCCATGTATAACCACATGTAAAAGCAAAAACTACTTGTTGAGCACCTATTACCATAAAGATACCAAAAAGTTATATAAACTAATTCTCAGATAAGGACACAGGAGATTTAGAGAGGTCAAGTCATTCATTTAAGGTCATTCTCGAGATATCTAGATGCAAAAGACAGATGTGGCTCCTGACCTCTGGGGCTTACAATCTAGCATCCACGGAGCTACCAAGTGAATGAGCTGAATTCAAACTCTGCGCCCCAAAGCCCAGGTTTATCATTCACCAACACTTCTCTGTTCCTGTTTAGCACCAAGATAGGTCAAATGGTAGAAAACCTCACTCCCTTTTCCCTTCGTATCCTTTAGGTGATCTTTATATAATAGTGATGGCAGTGATTCTTCTCCCAGCCTGCATCAGAATCACCTGCTGGACTTTTTAAAAATGCACTTGCCCATGACCCAGCTCCAGAGACCTGAATTAAATCCCATCTGTATTTTTTAAACATTCCACAGGAGATCCTGATGCGCAGAGTTAAGAACTTGATAGATACTCCATAGTCAAAAACACGCCCCAAACTTCTTGCCTAAGATTTAAATGAAATCTACACATGCACATTTTAATTTTCTACAGGCACCCCAGATGACTGATCTAATAATGATGCTAATAATAATAATAACATTAATGCCTTTTATTGAGTGCCTACTCTGCCCCCACGCACTGTGCTAAAAATGTTTTACATATGTTTTCTGATTTACTTCTCACAAAATCCAAAAAGGAGAGAACTTTTAATATTCATATTTCTAAAGTCATGAAGCTAGACGAGGTGGAATTCAAACCCAAGAGTACATTGGTGCAAAATCAATGATCTTCATAGCCACTTCACTGTACTGCCTCCCAAAACTGAGGATAATCATTAATTCACTGAATATTTGATTAGGCACCATCTAATGCCAGGCATTGCTGTGCCCTCAGTCACATACAGCATAAATCAATATTCACACACTGCAAAGTAACAGCATATTTACTTGAGCTCCAATAGATCAAATTTATGACAGAGACCATACCAAATAGGCTAAAAATAGAATGAACAAGCTTTGTTACCCAGCAACTTAATAAAGTAAGGATTTCACTATCAGAAAATTGGGTTTTCTAGAGAGGGAAAAAAATACGAGCCCTAGTTACAGAAACACTTATATGAGGCTTCTAGGAAATGAGCTTTGACTTTGATTCCCAAGGGTCTAAGCTCTCAAAATCTGAGTCCCTCTCATCCTCATTCATTTCAGGGAGCTGAAGGTTAGCCATCAGATCACTTAATCATTATTAATTTCAAAACAGAGACCCTATGCTCAGGATTGAAGACCATGTAAGTATCTTTTGGTATCAATATTCCTCAATGCATTGCTATATAATACTCAAATATCCCAAAAGAATGAATGTTTTGTAAAAGAGAAAATCATATGTTCCTTTCTTTCCTGTCCATTTTAAGCCTGTGGTTATCAATTTTTTGAGGACCACGGGTACCACTGAGAATTGAAAGAACCTGATGAAACTGCTCAGAAAATTGCACATCAATTCCATGAACATATCTTTAGATTAAGAATCTCTCATCTAATGAACTAATTTATTCCTTTTTCGTTTAATTTTTAAAAATGAAAGCTTACTCTTTCAGACACTGGTGGCAGTAGGGTAAAATCCATGTCCCCATGGTGCTCATCTACAATGTAGTGATCTTAGTTATAACCAGGCTTTACAAAGAGAAATACATGAGAAGCCATATCATCAATTACCAGCAACATGTACACTATGAATACCTAGCTATATAAGACCTGGCTAATACCTGGACACCAGTCAGAACACAGGTCTGAGCAGCAGATCAAGGGACATTTGAGCCCCAGGTAATGGGAGATGATCCCAGAAAGAAAGCAAGTTGTGGTCTGGAATCTGGAAATACATAGTGAAGACCAGGCAAAAGGCACTGTGGTTCATGGGCAGGTCTCTAGTCCCTAGGAAGACTTGGGCTGGGGATTAAGACAAAGCACCAATCCTGAGTGTATGAGGCACAAAAACAAAACAGGGGTTGATGCAGTGGGTAACTGGAAACACACCTTTGTCTTAGAGAGCCTGACCCACTCATTGACATTAGAGTATGGAGGGGGCTTGGTCATGCGGAAACAAGTAAGACCCTGCATTTGAAATGAGCACAAAATCAGAACCAGACCTTTGACAAGCTAATAGGATACTGAATCTGGGAGCCACTGGCCTTCTTTCTCTCAGTTCCATCCAATCCCAGTGCCCTAAAAGTAGAGAACTGGTGCTGGGGATCATGGTGAGGCGTAGTCTTGCAGATGAAGATCAAATGTTTAAATTCAGCCAGGAGATTCTAAATCTATAGGGACTAGAAGCCAAGAAGATTTTTGCAAGTAGTAACCACATTGCACAAGATATCTTCTATTATACTGAAAGCCTGGTATATGAGTCTACCCAAACAAAGAGGATGGAAAGCTAGGATAAAATATCGGCTAAATACTTAAAATTTTTTGTCTGCTGAATTCCAGGCATTGTGATATTTAGAAATTAAACCAGAGAGATCTTTGAAACACTATGTTATTGCTATGCCCCATCAGATGCTGGCAGCAATAATGATCTATTTCCTGGTTAAAGCAAATTCTTCACAATAGGTAATTCTATATACTGAATTATTTCTCTCATCCCTCTCTCTATAACAGAAATGCTGGGCTATATATGGTTTATACTGAGAGTGTGGGAAAGAGTAGAAAATAATCAAGTTTTTAAAAGGTAATAAATACTCAACAGTAGACAAACAACATGGGTGATGGCTCACCTAGGCCATAGGAAAAAAAACCACAAAATATTTTTTGCCTTCACATTTTCATGCATGCCCTCATGTATCGGTTCATAGCAGTTAAATGAGGAAATTTTTCATTTCTCCCATGCGAGGGCATTCTGAAATGATGCAGAAAGTCAAGCCAGCTAAACCTAAAAGGAGCAGAATTAAAAAGGAGGCATCCTGGAGTGCTGGGCCTATTCCATTTGCCTCTTCAGACCCATTCTGCAACCTTCTCCACCCTGTTCTGTGCCCTATAGGCTGAGCTACAGGAGCTCCAGCAATGAGACCCCTTGCTTTTGGCTTCCGTGATGTTCACCACTTGCAGGAGATGGAAGAGAGAGAGGAGAATGACATGGAGATATCTGTACCCCCCTGAAAGGTCATGGCAAACTGCAAACACCCTCCACTTGACACAGGTGCTGTCAGGCAGCCCTCTCCACACAACCACCTCTCTTTCCCCAGGGTTTGGGAATTTCCCCCTCCCCTTGAACTCTCACAGCCCACTATTACCAGACCAGAGACTTCCATTTCTTTTGGCTTCCCTACACCCTTCCCAACCCTCTTCTATTACCCAGTCTGAGTGTGTATCTGTTTCCCGCCAGGACCCTAACTGAATATTGTCATTCCAGAGCCACCTCTCCAGTGGACAGGTGTTGGAGGGTAATGTGACTTCCACTGACAGTTCTGTTTGGACTGATGTCAGAAAGTTTTAGTCCTAGTCCTGGGAGAGTATTTGTTATTTCTACTTGGCCAAGCACCCAAAAGGCAGGACCAGATTTCCCCCTTCCCTAAATCAGCTCAACAAGCTGAGAGTGTCTGGGTATTGTGAGGAACAAAAAAATCATCTCACCTAAACTACCAGAAACTCCCCAAAACACAACAACCAAGAGAAAGATCTAAAAGGCTGGAGTAGAAAGGTTTTGAAGCATGACTTATCCCCATTTGGGCTTTTTCCTAATGTATTCAAAACATTTCTCATAATTTTATAATGAAAAATTTTAAAACTGAATTTGCACTTTTTATTTGTCAGATTCCCAAAAGAGTGAGAATATGATATTCCCGCAGCACACTCAAAACCCCAAAACAATTTGAAATGTTCTGCAGGCTGTTATAACCTCCTGGTATCTTCTTTTAAATTTTGTTTGTGTTTTTGGTCTTCATCAAGTAGTCAGAGACTTTCAACTTTTATTGAAGACAGGAATGGGCAGGAATAATTCATTTGAAAAGGTAAATGGTTACCCATTAAGCATAAATATTAATACAAGTGATTTAAAATTGTTTAAAACCCATGGATCTTACTAATGTCACACCTGAGAAACTTGAAAAGGCCCAGCTAAAGACATTCATCCAGAAATGTCAGAAACGCATGTGGTTTACTTACAATGGGGGTGAAACTAAAGATGCTCAAACTCCAACTGGAATAAGGCATCACTACAGTCAGTAGTGGCTTAAAGGAGGAGGAGAAAGAGCTGAGCCATGGAAGGATGTGAATTTTACAATTTTAATTGCTTGTTACTCTCCCTAGGGGAGAGTATGAGTTGGGGAGGGAAGCAGGCTGGGTTCAAATTCTAGCCCTGACACCAGGTAGCTGTCCCCTTGGGCCAGGTAACCTCTCTGACCCTCAATTTTCTCCTCTGTAACGTGGTGATAATAACACCCACTCCACAGAGTGGCTGTTGAGTTTTAATGAAATCAGATATGCTTTTGCTTTGTGAAGTATAAAATGCATACCATTGTCAAATAGAGGTTGTAGCATTCTTCATCCTGAATTCTCTATGTGCTATGATAAGTTAAGATGCCTGCAATTTTCTTTCAATGTGTTTGTTTTAAGTCTCATAAGTATTTAATCCTTATCCAATCCTCAAGGAGTACTCTGCAAACAGTTTGGCCTTACCTTGGTTCCCACTATGACTGTACATAGTACGTATTTGGGTATAACTTTCTGTTAAAAGCCACGGAAAGTTAACGTTAAGTTATAGCATAAGCTGAGGTTCCTGTTCCTGATTTTCTTCCCTAATAAGTTTTCGTGTGCCAGATGCTGCGTGTGCTGGGGTTTTACATGCACGAGCCTTATACAGAGTGTAAAACTTTAAAGAAGATAGAATTCTAAACAAGTATGTTCTACACTTAGCTTCTATTTTCCATCCTTTATCAAGTAACCAAACCAGGTTGGGAGAGGTACCTAAGTCCAAAGTCACAGGGCGTATCCCGTTCTCTTCTTCCTGCTTTTTTCCTGGGAGAACAGCCCAAAGTCACACTGGGACAGCCACCATGAAATTATGTTCTCTCAGCAAATATAATCAGAATGTAACAGAAGTCAAGACAAGTAATAAGGCCATTGAAGACAGCTTTATTAAAGACTGAACAAGGGACTGAGAGAGGAATTAACATCTGGAGTTAAAAGCCAATTGCATCAGCATCAAAATAAGCGCCCAAAGAGAAGTGGGTGACATGTCCAAATCAGAACACTCATCTGAATCATTCTGAACTACTCTCTAGGATGAAGGTCCCACCAATTCCAAACCCCTTTCTCCATTCCATGCTTCATAAACTTAATGAGATTCCTTTCACACGGGCACATTTTCATGTTGCCTGAATATTGGGCCAAGTGTGTAGGGGTAGCAGATCAGTCAGTCCTGCAAAAACAACAAACAGCGCCCCCCATATGCCTCTGAGTGAAACTCCAGTCGTCCTTCTGAGATTCCAGCCCAAGTCACAGGACAGTTTTCATTGTATTTTAGCATATGGTGTAAAATTATTGAGATCAAAATGCATTCCTGAAAGTCTTTAGTGGAATTTTCCTAAAATTCACTTGCACACACAGCTTACAGATTAAATCCACTACTAATATACATAAGGTCACATGCTAAGATTTTAGTAGTCAAGAATTTTTCTTGAATTAATATAACTGATGGGAAATGACAGTTGGAAAAATCTCAAACGAATTCATGAGTTATTAAAATGATTTTACCCAATGCTTTCAGAGTTCAGAAATGTATCAGAGTGAGATAAAATGGTTCAGGGAGCTATACAGAGTAGGTGGCAACACATACTCCAGGCCCCAGTCTAAACCTTCCTTAGTCTCTAAAATGACCCTTTCACAGAGCGGAGAGGATATGGACACCCAGCTTGTGCCAGGAAAGGGAGAGATTATCCCCCAGCCAGTGCAATTCAAAGTACGTTCTGCAGACTGGGCCTGGCCATGAACTGTTACCGGTCTATGATATATACAGAAATCGAGAGTATGCGTTGAGAAATCTTTATAGCAAGTTGACACTATTATGATATTTCAGTGCATAATCATTTTTCTAATATTTTATTTTTATTGATTTTGTCAGACTTTTGACCTACGACAAGTTGGGGATTTAAAAATACAAACTAAGCCAGGCATGGTGGCACATGCCCATAGTCCCAGCTAGGTGTTGAGAATCACTTTGTCCAGAAGTTCAAGTCCAGCCTGGACAACCTAACAAGATCTCATCTCTAAAAATATATAAATAAATAAATACACACACAAACTAGTTCAGTAAAGAACCAGACAGGTTGAGAAGTGCTGCCCTAGACCCTTGTTCATAGTTTTGGCTGCTCATTGGAACCTCTTTAGGTAATTTTATAAAGTACTGATGCCAAGGTCTCAAACCCAGAGAATCTGTTTCAATTGCTATGAGATGCAGCCTGGGCATTGGGTTTTGTTTGTTTGTTTCTTAATTCCCAGGTGTTTCTAACATGCAGTGAAATATTTGAGAACCACTTTCCCCATACCGATAGAGGATTATGGCATGCACTTAGGGGCTAGTGAACTGGGAACACACACAAAAGTTATTCTTTATCTTCTGTTACTTTGAAAATTGGAAAAATGTTTTATTATTTCAAATTAAGTTATAATTGAGTGTTTCATTATAACTAGGGTAAAATGGACCAGGATGCTATGATATGTGGTCCTGTGCAGTACAATTTTTAATGTAAACATTTTATTTCAATATAACATGCATACAGAAAAGTGACAAGCCTTAAGTGTACAGTTTGATGACATTTTTCATAAAGTAAACATATATGTGTAACCAACATTCAGAGAAAATATCAGATAATGCACAATATTATTTGCCCCCATGTTGTGACATCTAAAACAGCTTCCCACTGAGAGGAAATAAAGATAATGTACTCTGCCAGTATGAATATGCCATTTATCTTGGTTTATAGTAAATCTAGCTCGAGTTGGAAGATTTCAAAAAATAGAAATAGAAACTACAATAACTCTTTCTGATAAAGATGGCAGATTGAATACATACATCTGTATTTGCTTATTCAGGAAATTCCACTAAAATAACAATAAATGTGCTTTTTAAAAGCATAAATCCACAAGAATGGGAGAATCAGGAGAGAAGATAATTATAAAATTTTACAAGCTAAGAAGTAGTAAATGACTTGTCAGGCTTGAGAAAACTGAAACCTAAGCTGAGGGTAGAGAAAATGGAAATTAGTTCAATTTACAATGCAGAATTTTCCAAAGCCTTGGGAACTGTGGCACCAGTTACTACTATAGGAGGGGCAGCAGTGAGGCTCACATCAGCAGTCTTGTTTATGGCTAGTAATGCCCACCTTGATTCAGCATTTGACTATGCCTCCCTTCACTCTGGCAAAGGCTAGAGGTTTAGTCTCTGGAGAGGCTCAAGCAGAAGTCTACAGAGACATCAGGCATGGCTGAAGACTGGGGTACCACATTAAATTGTGAAAGAATTAAGTGAACCTATATATACTGCTCACAGAGACACCCAGGCTTCTTCACTACTTGACTCTGAAAATGCCAGTGGTCAGCAAAAAAATTAGAAAAGCCTTCTATAACCTAAGGGAACAGATCTAAAGAAAATGATACTCAAGTATCCCAATTAAAAAGCCCAGCTATTTGACAATAAAGTCATAACAGACAAGCCCCTGTTGGGAGACAATTCTCCATCGGTTTCTCTTTTATTTCTACACATCACATGCAGGCACTGACACCTTTTTGTCCCAGACTACTTTTCTGAGAGCATGTATAGCGAACAGGTTTGAAAGGTAGAGATAATGTCTCCTTCAAGAACAGAAGGCAGGTTTATTTGCTAACATCTCCCTCTGGGGCAAAAGTTGGATAGGTTTGTTTGTAGGCCACTATAAATGATTGGGATTTTCTAAGCTCAGGATTTCTCAACAGTGATGCAAACCTACTACATACTGAAGATCCATTTTGGTTGCTCCATGTAGTCCCTGTGGAACTTGGGAAGAAAAGGGAACCAATGTGAACATGAAGTTAATGCTGCTTATGAGACTGTGAGTAATAAAGTCCTTTGAACCTGACCCATGAGTCTCGTGTTTTCTGCTAGCATCTATGAAACTGTAGCATGCTAACTTGTGAGCTTGAAAGTAGGGTAAAATCCCAGACCCTTCATGATTCTTGACCACCCCAACTACTCTCATAGATTCCAGTTTTTGAGTCCTGCCATCTAGAATATAAGCAGATGGACAAAAATCATAAAAATCCAATAATATTAGCTAATAATGAATTTTTTTAAAAGAACTTGGAGGAAACAGCCCATTTAGGGGAAGGAAACTTAAAAATATATAGTATTAATATCCTCAGAGAGATAAGAGAAGCTATAACATCCCTAAAACAAGAAAAAAATGCTATATTTTAAAAAGAAATATTCAGAAAAAAAGAGAGCTGTTAAAACTTTAAGTGAAAAACTTAATAGAAGAGTTTGAAAATAAAGTCCAGAAAATCTTCTATAAAGTACAACACATAGGCAAAGACATGGAAAACAGGAAAAAAGGTTAGAACTAGGGTACTTCATTATAGCATAACCCATTGCGTCAGAAAAACCACCTTTCAATTTCCCATTACATAAGAGAATAAATTTCCTTATTGCTTGAGCCAATATAAGTTGAATTTTCTTTACTTGAAGTCAAAAGCATTCTAGCTGATTGCTAAGCAAAGAATACACTTACACCTGGGAGCCAATGTACTTTGGTAAAGGATAAACTGGTTTGTGGTCTGGAGCAGAAGATAAAAATGGATGCAGTGCCTTTATGAAATAAAATCCTCTCCCCAAACTTGCTCATTTCCCATAATTTTGATACAAATATTGAAGATACCAGAAGCTATGCCATTTTTCTTCAGCAAACAACTGGGTATTTCACAGTGCTTCCGAATCCTGATTTTCTGTGTGGTATATATGAATAATATTGAAGGAGAAAGCCTATTCTATGAGCCATTTAGGAAACATAAAAAGTTACAATGCCAAGCAAAACTGTACTTGGGAGAAAAGTAGGTTGTACTGCTTTGATGATGAATGTAACTTTGCACATCAGTGTAAGTCACTACCTTGAACATCAGCATGTAGTGGCACCAGAAATATTGCCAATAATCCTTCAAGAAACCTATTCTACTATCTTGAAAGTCAACTTCATCAGAGACAGGGTCCAGATTATCATCTTCTCAAGAATTTTTTTGTTGAGAAAAGTGAACAGAATGTGGAGTTCTCCTTGACTACCTGGAAACTTCTGTGCTTCTAGAAATCATGACTTGAAATCTTTGAATGGCATTTGGGAAGAAAATGTGTATCATCTTTGAGAAGAAAAGGGAAGCCCACTCATAGACCAATTCAGTGAAGAGAAACTCATTCATGGCTTTGCTTACTCTATAGATATGAGCATGATAAAGCTTTTTTTTCATTTAAAGCTTTACAGCCACCATTATAATGCAGCTGAAAACCACAAATTCTTCTGGAAATGAAGCTCCTCAGGAAAATAAGGATCCAGAGTGACAATGTATCATAAAATGTCTCTATAAACAAACAATCTAAAGGTACTTAGATATATTGCAGGATGTGTTTGAAGGCCAATTCTTCTTGGATGACCTTAAAACTGACACATCCATTCATCATCTTTTCCTTGCTGACAAAGACAGCTTGGATGGTGCAGACCTTGCCTCAAAGATGATCTCATTGACTTGAGTACGAATGAAATTATGTGACATAAATTCAACTTGAAGAGTCTTTAGGAAATCTGGTGTTTCCTGATACAAGTTCACCCTCTTCCTGTAAAATAAGCTATGAGATTTCTAATTTCATTTGCTACCTCATATCCTTATGAGTCACAGTTTTTAGAAAGTATTAAGATTTCCATCACATTGAAGTCAACTGGATGTCAAAGATGACAGGCACATTGCCATGCCTAAGACCACCCCAAATTTTTAGCTTCTTATTCAATCCAAACCACAAGAGCTTTCTCATTAAAATTTACTTTTGAATAAAACTAAAGTTCATTTTTATTTTAGTTAACAACTTTAAGTTATTCCCATGTTTCCATACATTACCAAAAAATTTTGAGCATGTTATTATGAAATAAAAATATAGATAGAATTCAGTGGAATCATCACTTTTATCCTGTACCTGTGAAGTCAATTTCCAGTGTAATAAACTCCATGAAAATACTTGGTGTATATGTGCATTTGGGAGGAAAGTGGATAATTCATAGCTTTATTTAGATTTTCAAAGATTCCTGTGCCTCTTAAAATGTTAAAAAGTAGAAATGCTAAAATCCACTGTTCTACAGTATAAAACAGTCTCTAAGATGGGTATGCAATTACAGTGTCAAGTCATAGATCAATTCTAACGTGACTTGAATCCTTTGTCACCTTGAAAAACTAGTAGTCAAATTTTCAAATGTGATCTGATCTGAGCCCTAAAGTATCTGCCAGGAAGTTGCTATAAAATTGAAATGATCTTTTCAAGCTCAATGCATTAAAAGCCTACCTGAGAGACATAACAAGTGAACACAATAGGGTATCCTGGATTGGGTCCTGGAACAGAAAGAGAGCCTTAAAGGAAAAACTGGTGAAATCCAAATAAAGTCTGGAATTTAATTAATAATAATATGCCAATGTTAGTTTCTTATTTTTAACAAATTTACCATGATAGTGTAAAGTGTTAACAACTGGGTAAATCTAATAAGGGGTATACAGGACCTCTCTGTATTATCATTGCAACTTTTCTTTAAATCTAAAAATATTCCAAATAAAAAGTTTATTTTTTGTCCTAGAATTCAGATTGCAAGATAAATAAATAATAAAAAATAGAAAGTTTATTTTTTGAAAAAATCTACTTGAAATTTTTAACAAGTCTTAATCATTCATTCAATAAATATTCACAGAGTGCACAGGCACTGTTCTTTGTGCTGGGCATCCAGTGCTGAGCGACACAACCCATGCCTACCCTTAGGAGCCTAGTGGGTGGGAAAGCACTAAACAATCACAAAAATGAACATAAATGCAATTGCAGCTTGTAGTAAGTGGTATAAAGGAAAAGTACATGAGGTGATAGAGACGCAGAGCAGGAAATGCCTTTCTGAGGTGGAGACACTTAATATGAGACCTGAGGGATGACAAGGAGCCAGACAGGAAAGAGCATCCGGAAGAGGGAAGAGCTTGCTCATCAGCCCGGAGGAATGAAAGGGTCTGGAGCAGGCGCCAGTAAGACCAAAGCATAATGAGGACATGGAAGTGTGGTGCCTGCTGAAGAGCCAGACCATGTAGGACCTTGTAGGCTGGGTTTTACAGTTTTCCAGGACATACAGTAAACCACTGAAGATTTTAACCAGAAGGCATGGTACAGTGAGAGCTTTTGAAAGACCAGCATGGCTGCTACGTGGGTGTGGCCCAGAAAGGGACAAGACAAGCAGCTCCTGTACATAATGGTAGTAAAATTCAATGGAAATCAAGCAGATGGGAGGGGAAAGGAGGGAATGGATTAATTCACACCTAACGGGTACAATGCACACTATCTGGGTGATGGACAGACACACTTATAGCTTTGACTCAAACTGTACAAGAGTAATTCATGTAACCAAAATGTTTGTACTCCCGTAATATTCTGAAATAAAAATAAATAAATAAAAGACAAGCACCTTCATCCACAGGTGCTCACAATTTTTAAAGTTCTCAACTTCTCAGCATCTAAATAATACTGTCATTTCAGATGTGTATATCACTCCTTTAGACCCTGTAACCATAACTCCAGCAAGGAAGATGGTGCTCCAAATGGCTCCCAAATCACTCAGTCTGGATCTTTCCTCTAGAATGCCTAAATTTAAACATGAGTGTCAACAAAAACACAAGATAGACACCAAAGGCACATGACTTGAAGTTTAGTAACGTATCAGCAGCAAAAACCTGCAGACTCTAACACCCTTAGGAATCTCAGCTTTCACAAAAGGCATAAATAATTCTTAGCATATCTGGTTTTCAGGGCCGTAAAACCATTATTGACACCTCACTAGTGCTATCTTGGCATCAGCCCAGGTCTTAATATAGCAAATCCCACCCAAACTGCGTAATAGTGTAATTTTCAATCCCTGTTTAAAATATACAATATTAAGCATCATCCTCAATGACTATACACTGAGTCTGAAGGACATGGTGTGTTGCCCTATCTGACCTAGAAAAAGAAGTATGTCTTTTAAATTTGATATAACCAGTGGCACTTTAATAAAGCTTATTAAGCAATCTGCAGTGCTGGTTGGGCACCCTTAAACAGAACTCTCAAGGACTTACACTCTAAACAGACACCTGGATTTTCTTAGTTTGTAGGATTATACAGTAGCTGTAACCTCACTAAATACTATCTAGACCCACTCTAAGGGCTTTCAGGACCAGAAGAAAGAACAGATTGGCTCTTGATTGAGGCCTATGATTTTATATAAAAAAATGTCATGCAAGGTTCTGTGAACCAAATAGCCATTAAGTTGATATCCAACCAATTGCTCCTTTTCTCTGGAAACTCCCTCTTCCCCCACAGTCCATAGAGTAACAGGAGACAGCCTCTGGCAGCCATGAGTGGATAACTTAACTCCGCCCCAAACAACCACAACCAATAGGATCAAGAGTGTGTATATGACATAAATTGGGCCAAAGTGTCCCTTTCCCTAGGAATCTGGATTTAGAAGTAAGAGATTCTTCCTCAATCTGTCTGCTCTCTTGAATAGAGGACACTTAAACACTGGAACTGCTGGCAGTGGCTATTTTTGACCATTTGGACAAGGAAATAGAGAAAGCCAGCCTGCAGCAAGAGACAAGAATGGAGAACATGTGCCAGAAAAAAAAAGAGATGAAAGACAAAGAAAGAAGGCTTTCTGCTTTTCCTGCAACGCTCCAGGACCTGCTTCCAGCTTACACCAGTGTATCCCTGCCTTTAAAACCCATGAGAGATTCCTCAGTATCCTTTCAATAGCTTTCATTTTGCTTAAGCCAGTGCAAGTGGAATCCTATGACTAGAAACCAAACAAAACACCACTAACACTCCAGGTCTCTTCATTTTATTTAGTCTCAAATAATGTAGAACCAGCTTGCCCAAATTGTTTAAGCCAAGATCTCTGAAAGGAGAATCCAATCCTAGCCTCTCCAAGCAGATAAACGAGAAATGCTTACCCTGAAATGTTAGGTGGGAAAAAAGCAGGGCACAAAAATCATATGTATATCAGAATTATGACTACACTATCATTTATATATGTCAATAAATCAAGAAGTGATATCTCATTGTGGTTTTTATTTGCATTTCCCTGATGATTAGAGATGTTGAAGTGAAGTCATATATGCGTTAGGAAAATTGGAAAGAAATTAACTAAAATAAAAGTAGTTGTATTAGGATGACAAGATTATTTTCCTTTTCCTTTTCCTTTATATTCTTCTGTGTCTGGAAGTAGTTAAATTGCTTTAAAACTTTAAAAAGTATAACTCTGAAGACTATGTAGAAATATGCAAATGTGTTTATAACATAATTACATATTTTTAAAAATAGAACATGAAATAGCCTGTCTGTTATGTTTGCTGCTATGTAAATAGCCAAAAACAGAAGTGTCCCTTTAATGCTCCACATGTGAAAGGAACAATGCTACTTCCAATAGACTGTTCCCAAATTAACACTCAGCCTTCACTTCCTCCCTTCCTTTTTGCTGTCCCTATCCCATCTTCACCCCATCCCACCCCAAGCTACCCATCTTCAGCTGGGATTGTAACCCTTCCCTTTCCCTACTCTCCTCTCCACCCTCACTGCATTTTGGGACCTGGGTACCTGCATCTCCAGACGTGTAGACCCATCTTGGCACTCACTCACGCTCTAGATCTGCCTCTTCTTTTTTAGATTAGCCCATTTGGAATAAACTCATCACAAATGGCCTCCAGCTCATTTTAAATGAACTATCCCTAGAGGCAATTCAGGTAGGACTACCCCCTCTGGTTACAGCATTAGGCAAGTCAGAAATGGTTAAAGAGTATTAATAGAAGGCAACATCCAAAAATAAAAACCACTGTGAACTTAGACAATTTGTAAATTGTCTTTAACATTGCTGTAACATATTTTTTAATAACAAAAATTCAAAATACAATATTGAATATGAAGGAAAAAATACGTGGTAAACCATTTTACTTACAAGGGAAATGTGAGCAAGTCTCTTTAAAATCAAAAAACTGATTCTGTTGGTTTCCTCATAGCTATATAATCATAACAGCTTCCATACATTGAATAGGACATTGGGCCAGACACTCAATATACATTATCTTACATAATCCTCCCAACTACCTGTGAAGCAACTATTATCATTACCTCTATATGGGAACAAAATTGTTTATCTGAGAAGTTAAGTTACTTATGCAAGTTTAAAAGGCTGGGAAGTTAGCACAGCAGTTGTATAGACCTAGGTCTTCCTGTTGCCAAAGCTTGTGGTCTTTACATTAGACCTCATGGCCTCAAATCAGATCTTAGATAAGCTTTCCAAAGAAACTATACCTGAAACAATGTTACGCCCAAGTGTTAGCTAGTAGTAGTGGTATTTTATAATACAAATATCCAGTTTATATGAAAATTTATATTTTAAATGCAAAATATACGTCAGAATAAACATTATAAAAACTACCGACATCAATAACATATGCAATGATATTTGGCATCAACTGAATATGTTGATATGTTCTTATATATTCTAATTCAAAACTATATTGCAAAATATTTCTCAACACTACATATCAATGGTACTTATTTGTAGCTGTTTACAAAACACTATCTATCATACATAAAGAAGTATAAGTCTTACTTTCAGGATACAAACAGAATATGAACAGGGATAAAAATTTGTTACATTTATTTTACTGGTAAGAGACACTTCCATAACTTACTCCAGTTAGAGTGCTTAAGAGCTATACAGTATTAATACTGAACCATGAAGACTGATATGGTTTGGATGTTTGGCCCCTCCAAATCCCATGTTGAAATTTGATCCTCAGTGTTGGAGGTGGGGCCTGGTGGGAGGTGTTTGGGTCATGGGAGCAGATCATTCATGAATGGCTTTGTGCCCTCCTTGCGATAATGAGTGAGTTTTAGCTTTATTAGTTCACTGACGAGCTGGTTATTTAAAAGTGTCTGGCATCACCTCCTCTCTTTCTTTGCTCCTTCTCCTGCCATGTGACACACTTGCTACCCCTTTGCCTTCTGCCTTGATTGGAAGCTTCCTGAAGCCCTCACCAGAAGCAGATGCTGGCGTGATGTTTCTTGTACAGCCTGCAGAATCGTGAACCAAATAAACCACTTTTCTTTATAAATTACCCAGCCTCAGGTATTCCCTTTATAGCAGCACAAACCAATAGTAACCACTTCAAAAAAGAAAGGGGAGAATCACATTTTCTTTCTTACGATTATGATAACTTTATACTACTCCATACTTTTTAAAATTCATTTTCCCCCATTCAAGCACAGAAAACATTAAGAAGGAAATAAGGAAATGCAAATGCACAAGTTACAACCAGAGAGGTAAAATGATCATAAAATACCACTTAGTGTATTTTCATCCTGTAATTAGGTATTTATTCATTGCTGGTATACTTTTTCTTTTTGTCCAATCACTACCATCATGTACTCTTTCTTTTTCTGTGTGAAAATAATTAACTCTCCAATTTCTTCAAAGGGAACTAAAATCATTCATTCATTAGTACAATAAACCTTATTGAGCACCACAAGGTACCAATTTGTTGAAGATGAAATAAATAAATAAAGATAAGTCCCTTGCCCTCCCCAAGCTCTGTGGGTGAGACAGTTCTGTGCAAAGCAAGCAGCCCAAAATAGTGTGCTAAATGCTGGAGCAGAGGTGAATACACAGTGTTACAGGAGCGCAGGGGGAGGATTAACCAGTCTGGGGCAAGTGGGAAGCTTTACAGAGGACAGCACATTGAGACCGTGCCTCTAAAGATAAACAGGAGCTTTCCACTGAGTGACGAAGGAGACACAGAGAGAGGGAGCATTTGGGCCAAAGCGGAATAAGGCACCAAGACGCAAAAGAGCACAGGCACAATAATGCCATTGAAACAACCAGCTGCTTGAGGAGACTATGACCAGGCTGTGTGGAGACCATATGGGATATGAGATTTAAAAGAAACATTGGATTAAGAATCCAACAATTGGAGCTTTCATATATGGAAGACTATTCATACATTAAAATTAAGTCATTAAAATTATATAGACCAATGAGAGAAATGTTTAATACAAAATAAAAACCAGTTGCATGTGTCTCTGGGCATAAAAAAGACTGAAAGGATATATACCAAACTGTTAACACTAATCACCTTTGGGTTGTGGAATTATGAGTAATTTTGTTTTAATCTTTGTTTGCTTCTCTGCCTTCCAGATTTTCTGCATTAAGCATGCCTTAGTTTGGCCGTTGGGGGATTGGGGGAGATGTGTGCTGAAAAAGAACAATATAAACGGGGCTCGGACTGTGGCATGCTAAGGAGTTTGGATTTAATTCCACAGAAAATAAAAAATCATTCCAGGTATTTGATCAGGGATGTGAGATGCACAAATTTACACTTTGAGGAAATAAATGTTGTTAAAGTGTGCATGCTGGGTTGGAGGGACTTCAGGCTGAGAGAAGGATGTTAGAGGTAGAAAGTAGGGATGGAAAGCACCTACTTGGGGTAGAATAGACAGGACTTGTAATCTGATTATAGGGCAGAGGTTGGGGGCAACTCCAGGTTTCCGGCTTGGGCGATTTGTTGGATATAGATATTGGAAGCTGAAAAGCATAATAAGAAGGAAAAGGCACATTTTAAGGACAGAGCAATGAATTTGGTTTTATATGTGACATGCCCGGAGGACATGTAGATAGGAATGCTAGTAGGGAGTTTGAAATACAGATCTAGGTTCAGAAAAAGTAGAAACACAGACACAAAGAAGATGGTAAAGCCATGGGATTAAACGAGTTGGCTCAGCGAAAGCAGAAAGTGAGAAGGCATAGCTGAGGCTGGAACCTTGGGAAATGCTAAGTCATGACAGCCATCTGAGCACTTGGAGAACCCAAACAGCCAGAAATGGGTCGAGTTTGTTTTGGAGTGGGGTAGTCAGAGCTGGTATTAGAGCAAGGGGGAAAAGTTTTACTACAATATGCAGCTATCAATAGAAAACAATCATAGAACCTGGTCACTAATGGAGTATAGAAGAAACAAAAAGCCAACAGGTGCAAAGGCACAGAACAAAGAGAGGCAACTGGTCACTATCTGAGATCAAAGGTGGGTGAGGAGAGGCACAGTAAATGTGCTAGTTTATTGAGTGAGATACCGTGGAGGTGGGACTTTTCTGAATGCTGTCAAAACTGACTTACTACATGGCTATTCTGAGATAGTGATTTTAACCCCCTATTTTAAAAACAAGGAAACTGATACCCACAGAGAGGTGTCCCAGGTCTTGGAGGAAGTTGCTGACAGGTTTAAGACTGTATCAATTTCCAAACCACTAGGGTTTAACCTATACATCAACACACTGCCTCCCTGTACAAACACAAAAAATAAGGCTCACCCCCAAAATATCAATACTGGACTACAATAAAACATAAATGAATTTATCCTTTCACTTGACTTATGGAAATGAGTAAGTGCTTATAGCATATAATCCTTGCTCTGACTATGACCTGCTATCTTTCCAGTAAACTTCTACTAGTCTTGAATCCTGCTGCGACCTCCAAGCCATTGAACCTACCACATTTTCACTGTTCCTAATTATCTTGATGTCTGTCCTCTCTTCTCTGCTTACCAAGTTTAAATTCCATGGTCAATTGTTATAATAATGCCTTCCTGTATACAACTCTCTTTCCCCTATTAATTTTTTGTACCCATTGGATAATCTGCAACTCTGGTTAAATCCTTCTCTTCACTTGCTCCATCCCTTCACTGTGTCGATAAATAAAACAACCCACTGACTGGTCTTATTTTGAATCTGTGACCAGAAGCTTTAATCGGACCCTTAAGGCTTCCAAACAACCTTAGTGTACTTCCCCAGTCCATTCAATCTCCCTATTTAACTATGCACACCTTCTCTCCTCTCCAGCCCCTACTGCCTCCTCCCCCAACCTCACTCTCAGCTGATGACGTTGCTTCCTATTTGGAGAAAATGAAAGCAGCCAGAAGAGAACTTCAACAGACTTCCACCATCTCAGTTATCCACCTTCCAGAACCTGCCCCACACACTTTGGCCTGTATCCATGTTCCTGTCTAAAGCAATGTCTCTTCTCTTCTGCCCTGGATTCCATACCCTATCTCTTCAACGTCATTAATTTTTCTTTGTCTATTGAATCATTCTCATTTGTAGACAAATATGTTATTTCTCCCATCGTTAAAGAAAAAAACTTTCTTGACCCTATTGACCCTATTCCTTTGCTCTCCTTTGCACAAAAATCCTTATAGAGTCATCTGTACTCACAGTTTCCAGTTCCTCCCTCTAATTCTCTCTTACACATTCTAATACATCTTATCCTCCCTTACCTACTCGTGTCAAATATTCTTGTCAAGTTTACCAATGGCCCTCAGTTGTCAAATTCAGTGGTTAGTTATCAGTCTTCATTTTACTTGAACTTTCAACAGCAATGGACTCATCTAATCCCTTCCCCTTGAAACTCTTTCTTCCCTGGATTCCAGGGTATCATATGTTCCTGGTTTTTCTCCTGCCTCCCTCGGAGCTCCTCCTTGTTCTCCTTCAATGGTTTCTCCTCTTCTCTCAACCTCTTAATGTCAGAGTGTCTCAGGGTTCAGTCCTTGTTCTTCTCTTCTCTATTCACTCCTTGGAGATCCAGTCTTAGGCTTTAAATACCATCCAAATGCTGGAAAATCCCTAATTTATGTCTCCAATCTTACTCTACATCTCCAAGTACTTTTAACATTTCCAAAATGTTATCCTTATCCCCTGACTCTCCCCAGCTCCAAACTTCTCTACCTTGAATCCTTCCATACTTCAGCTAATGGCAACTCAAACTTGGTCAACTTAGAAAGGATGGAGTCATTTTTTACTCCTTTCTTTCTTAAAGATACCATATCCAATCCATCAGGAAATCCTATTGGCTCTAATTTCAAATATATCCAAAATCTGACCATCTTTCACAACATGTACTGCTATTACTCTGGTTCAAGCTGCCATCATCTCTCACCTAGGTTATTGCAATAACATACTAATTAGTTGTCTCCATCCCTGCCGCAATAGAGCAGTCAGATTGATCTTTTTGAAAGGTAAGTCAAGTCACATCACTATTTTTTCAGAACTCCTCAAAGGCTCCCCATTTCATTCAGAAAACAAGCTGAAGGACCTACAGTGACCTATAAGATCCTACTTCATGTGAGCTCCTGGATCTTCAGTGATGTCATCTCCAACCATTCTCCCAGTTGTCATGCCACTCCCACTGTGCAGGCCCCTTTGCTATTTCTGTAGCATGCCAGGTGTACTTGATCCCAGAGCTTTGCACTGGCTGTTCCCACTGCCTGGAATGTCTTCCTCCCAGTGTCCACATGGCTAATTCCCTCACATCCCCCAAGTCTTTGCTCAATTGTTCCTTCCTCAATGAGGCCTTCCCTGACCACTCTATTTAAAATTGTGACCATCACTGCCCCCCCGAATAGTCTATCCCTTTTTTTGGTCTTGTAATTTTTCAAAAAGCACTTATCATCTTGAAATATACCAAATTTATTTATTTGTTATTGTGTATTGTCTTGTTTCCTCTCACTGGAACTTAAGCTCTAAAAAGGAAAATACTTTTGTCTGTCTTGTTCTCTGATATATTTCTGGCATATAGGAGGTGCTCAATTAACACTTGTTGAGTGAATTAATCTATTTCCCCTACCTAAGTAATGGAGGCTAGCCACTATGCTTTAATCATCTTTGTGCCCTGATTTGTTATATATATTTGTGCTCAATAACTGTTCACTAAATTGAATAGGATAAATAAAACAAACGGCCCAGTGGCCCATAAAAGTAAGTTCATATCTCTGAATCCTATTATATTTCCTTTTTACATAAGCCTGACTACTAGAATTTTCTAGATAAGGTACAAGTATGGCAGCAGGATGCATTAATACAAGCCTGATCTTTGATACATTTTCCCGGAGGTGAGTCTCCATCTACTTCCAAAAAGGTAAATGGCACAGATATCAAGAGATCATCCCATCCTTAAGGCTTTATATGTAACCAGTCAGGAAATGAAAAAGTCACATTGCCTTCACATATATATTCATCATTGTATCTTTTTCTTAAATATATTTCTCCAGATTTCTTTCAAGCTTTTGCCCATCCCCAGTAACAGCTAAATCAATTGACCATATTGTACTAGTTTGCTTCAATGTGTTTGTTTACTAGTTGAAGCCTGCATTAGGACAGGATTATTTCATGGTGCTTGGTTCTTTGGCCCTCCTCCAGCTTTCTCCTCTTCCAATCTCTCTCTGTGCAAAATGGCAATCTCTCTCTACCTCTGGAAGCATGAACATCCTGAGAGTTATAGGACTATCATGTAATTCTCTGTTTTTGTGAGATTCTCTGCCTTCATTGTCCAAACTCTTTGGCCTGAAGTTAGGTAAATGTACATCACCAATAACCATGCCAAATGCATCTTTATCCTTTTAAGCCTCCAGTTACAGCCTTGGCCAATCCTCTTCCCTTTTTTCTTTTGTCCTGTTATTGTATTGCAAATGAAGCATGTGCAGCTATTTGAGCAAGTAAAAAATACAATATGAACATGTCCTTATCTAAAATGTCACTTTTTCAGTATTCTTTTTGGTTTGCTCTTTATTAACCAAAGTTCCATTGTTATAAAAATTATAATAATAAACTACCTTGAGTCTTGTAATTTCACAGACAGCTTCAACATTCTCTAAGCGACCAAAATCCCCTGGTTCCTAACTAAAATATTCAAAGGTGAAATGCAAGTAATTTCCACAAGGTATATTAGTGCCTTCACTTAAGTTTCTAGGGTTAAAAAAGAAATCCTTTGCCAATAGGAAAAAAGAAGTTTTGAGTCTTTAGTACAAAGACTTCAAAGAGCATTTCAACAGTGTGTTATTTTCTTTCCAGAAAATTCTAACACTATATAATTACTTTTGTATGGAAAATGAATAATGTAGGCCTCTAATGTTAAAAACAGCTAGACCAAAACCATCCAAATCAGATAGGCCTTTCCTGAAACCAAATGAAATATTAAACTAGAAAATATCTGTGCAAGAACAGCCCATGGAACAAAGCTCTTGAATTATTATTCAATAGAGAGTGAACATGGTAGAGGGGAAAGTTACATGAAAAATAAAGTGTTTTCTCATCTATGTGCCAGAATTTGTGTGAGTCCCCTGCTTCACAGAAACGCTGATTGCACCCCGAAATGTCACAGAAAAATACCAATCAGAAATGCATCTAGGAGCTTCCAAGGCTTCTGGTAAAAATAACAGCAAAAACATCAATTAAGCTCCATCTATGGCGACAGAAATGCATTGATAAAGAAAAAGCAAAATCCCACCTGCATGGAAATTAAACCGCAGCTAGCTATTTCCAACCCCCTGCCCCCCAATTCAGAGAAAAAATGAGCTTCACTTCAGTCGCTGGCAGAACTAATTCCAGCAAATACAGCTAATGGGTTTGTGTGTTGGGGGAGGGGGACTACGGGAAGCGCACACCTCATCGCCCTCCCCACCAAAACTGGTCCAGAAACATGAAAGCATCCGCACCGCATGACCTCGCTTAGCCAGAAGAAAGCGGGTATGGAACAGAACAGTCTCCTCGGGCTCCGGGCTCCGAGGTGGCCACGACGTGTGGCGGGGGCGGGTGGGCCTTTCGCGTCTCCCCCTCCCACCCACCCCTCGTCCTTTGCACGGGTCTCTGGCTCCAATTGCTGGGACTCGGAGACCTGAGCAGGTTCATTTCTCTGCCCAGGATGGAAAACCTCCCAACGCTTTAACAGGAGTAATTCCCGCGCTGGCAACGTCTCAACAGCCTCGAGTGAACAAGCTGACCCAGACAGCGCTGGGACCCACCACTGGGTCGGCGGCCCCCGCCAGCCCCACCCCCAAGGCTTCCCAGCCTGCGTCCCCAGCGCCCCAAACGCAGCCTGGCACTCAGTAGGGGCTTTGGGGGCGTGTAGCCCCTAGGGCTGACTTTCCGCTAAGTGAACAGCCATGTTAGCCGTCTCCAGGCGTAAATCAGCCAGGGGTGAGCTGGCCGTCAGGAGCGCTCACACGGTCCCCTCTGCACCTCCGCCCCCAAGGCTACGACTGTTTCCAAACTCCTGGGCGCAACCGGCAGGGGCCCTCTAGCTCTCTCACGGTTCAGCACCCAGGACGGCGGACACACTTTTTGCCCCAGTGTCCCCCAGGCCGGGAGGGTAGCGTCGACAGCGCAGGCAGGGCTGCAGGTGTCGGGACCGCCCGCCCTCCCGCGGCACCCCTGCGCGCCCACCTCCCATCCGCGCCCCGCGCAGAGCAGCCCAGCGGCGTCTTACTTTTCTGGCTGGAGTAACCCGGGTAATAGCCATAGTAGCCGGTGATCCTCAGGATCCGGTCCTCGATAGTGGCCACGCCGTTGGGGGCCGCCTTGACATCCATAGAGAGTGCGGGGCGGCGGCCCCGAGCGCGGCGGGGCGGAGAGCGCAGCGCGGGGCCCGGGAACTGGTGCAGGTGCCGCCGCTGGTGCTGATGTTGCAGCTCGTGCTCCCGCGCCCGGGCTCTGACTCCACCGCCCGGCGCAGCACGGGCTCCGCATCACAGCGGCGGCGGTGGCGGCGGTGGCGGCGGCGACGGAGCGGCCCCCACTCGGGCCGGCCTCTCCGTCAGCCTGGCAGCTCTCCCGCCCGCCGCCCGGCGCACTGCTGCCCGAACAGCGCCCCCTCACCTCCGACGCCCACCGTGGCCGGGGGCGGGCGTGGGCGCCCCACCTGGCCGCAGACTGTCATCATTAACCCTTGCGCGCTCCTTCTCGGAGAGTAGACACCCCTCAAGCCCACCTGATGGAAGGGATATTTGGCCCTGGGGGGTGGGAGGAGAAGAGAAGGTGAGGGTGGCCAGGGGCTCAGGGAGGAGGGATAGGGGTGGGAGAAACCCATGTGGAACTAAGGGCTGTTTGTTAATGCGAAAGGTGCACACTGTCGCTCAGGGAGACGACACTTCTGGGGCGCCTCTGGGCTTGCTCCACCACGCTTGGCGTCTACACCACATTGAGTCTGCTAATCTACACGCGTTCTTGGGCGTTAATCAGTTCTTGCAACTTGCCTAGACGACCGGAAATCTTTTTCTTTCTTTCTTCTTTCTTTTTCAAGAAATGAAAAGAAATGAGTCCGCAGTGATATGTGGAATGATTATTCAGGTTTTATGGACACAAAGACTTTAAGAGTTCAAGGCTTCAAGTCTGACCATCGTAGGTACCCTCCATCCTCCCAGTGAAAACGTGAAAGACTTGGGAGACTCGGATGTGCACAGTACGTTTATTTTGCTACTTCCAAGAGCCCTGAGAAGAAATGATTGTCTCCTTTATTGCCAAAAATATCAGGAAGGAACTGCAAACACCTGGGTGGGTGAAAGTTTTAGCTGCAATCTGGAAACTTTCTGTTTGAAGAAACGTCCTTGAAGCTGTGTGCTCAGAGTGAACACCCTCCCCTCAGGTGTGGCTCTTCTGCTTTGGCCAGAGACCCACTGAGTTAGGGTCAGTGAGCAGTGGAGATGATTCTCCTATTCTTAGCTTGCAGTCACAGTCTCCTGAAGAAAAAAAAATCTTCAAAGTTTCATCTCAGAAAGGAAGGTTGGGGTGGTTAGTGGTGAGGGGGTAGGCTTGCCCGCTTGGAGGTCATTGGGTCCACCTTCCGTGCAGAGTGCAGAGCTGGTTTCTCTGCCAGATTCCACATTTCTAAAGCTTAGGTGGGAAAAAAAAGAGAGAAACATAAGTCGAGTTCAATGCCCCCCTCAGAAAACTAAAGCACCTGTCTCAGCACTCTTCCTCCAGGGATTTTCCACATTGTGTGTATGTGTGGGCCCTTAAGAGGGAAGAAATAGGCAAGCTTTTTTTAAAAAGGTAAATTAGATTTAAGCATATGAAAATGCAGTATTCAATTTCACATGTGTTGAGGTTTTTCATCCAGACACAAAGCTTAGCACAGGATCTTGAGAATGGAGTGAATCTGAGATGATTGTGGCTGGAAGGAGAGTTCATAAAGAAACCAATTTCCTCCCACACCTGCTTTCTGGGCTGGGAAAGACAGAAGGGTGGAAGGAGCTAAAAGGTCAAAAGGAACTAAAAGGAAAAAGTAACACTAGTGCAATGATGGGGAGCTAACCATTTTAAAGCAAGAATGAAAAGATTATGACTTTACACTCCCCCCAAAGTAATTTTCAGCACACTTTTGTTAGTTTTATTATTTCTGTGGCAAACCTTATATAAAATGCCTGCATTGCACACAATAAAATGTGTTGGTGACATTAATTTAAAGTGTCCCTTTTGTTCAAAGTTTCTATAAAACATAAATTTGCCCATATTACATCTATTATGTATTTAATAACATTCATTATAATCCATAGCACATTAATATATGCATTCAATAGGAGAGAAATTAGAAAACAATTCAAGTACAAACCTTCCAGTGTAATAGGAATATGTATATGCAAAGACTTCAAAGACAAGTGGTTTTGTCCCATTAATGTTTATAACATCTTACCATAATTAATGTATTTAATTTCTAATTTTTACTTACTGCTTAAGTTGTTGCCTTCTTCCTAGTTTTGCTTTCTTTTTAGAAATTTCCAGAGAAGTAGATGGATCTGGACCTGATCATTTATACAAACAGCACATTCAGCATAAATTTAAATCCTGTAAGTAAACATATCCACAAGTCTATGTTTCTAAAATAAAATAAAAAATAAAAATTCTCAAACTGACCTGAAAATAAATTTTAAAATAGCAGAGTATTTACAAATATCTCTATAATCATCTGTAATAGGATGACTGAAACAGCAAATGCCAGCAGATGCTATAATCTAGGACACATTTTTTTTTAAAGGAGGGAACTAAAATCCTACAAATATAAATTGATAAACAGTTAAAGGTAAATTTCTGCTAGTAATAGTACTGTTTGGCATAAATGGTAAAACTTTTTTAACCTTTCAAATTTCATTTTAGACATTGTCAAAACTTTACAGAAATTATTTTAAAGTGAAAATTTTTTAAAACATTTTTATTAATATGTTTGCATGCTCAGTCTACCAGTTTTCAAAAACCCACTTACAAAAATTCAAATTTATAATATATGCATTGTAGTATGACTCAAACCTATTCTGAAAGAATGAGAAGATATAATTTAAAAAATGAAAATTGATTCACAAAATGGTTCATTTGATTCACAAAATGATTCATCATGGTAACTCTTCACATAGCTAGTTTCCCTAGTATTTATAAATCATAACTCCATTTTTAAAAATTTGATTTGTGTGAAACTTTTCAGGAATATTTTTAGTGCATTAAGCACATGACATCTGTCTGTGATTCCAAGTGAGTTTTTGTATCTGAGCCATATTTATTTTGACCAACTGATAGAGTCAGTCTTATTGAGTATATAAAAACTCGCTATTCATATTGTGAAAAAAAAGCCAAATCATTTGTAAAATAGTTCATGTGATGATCACTTACTGTCCTTGTGTCTGATGCATAAATAATTATACTAAGTAATAACATTAACAACGAAATATGATCACTAGTTATAAATTCTATTCAAAAATATATACTCTGTCATAAAATCATTTTAAAATACCACATCAGCCTTTACACTTTGGGAGGGTTATAAAAGAAGATCCATAGAATCTAGTCTTCCTTATTCTGATTAGCAGCTAAGCATCAGAAAAGCTGGGCTTTAGTCCTCTTTCTGTAGTATGAACAAGTCACTTAATCTTTCAGTCCACCTGTTAAAAGTTACCATTGGAAGAGGCTGAAAGAAGGGAAATAATCTTTTTTGTTTTCCTCTGGGAAATTAATATAGTGTACCTACCTCCTTGGACTAAGAGTAACTTGGCTGCTTGGAGAGCCAAGAATGTTTAAGCTTTTATACCCAAGAGGCAACATGACTTTGTACGAACATCAGTGCTGTTTACAAAGAGTTGACTCTAAGTAGTTTACACAGTCTTAGTGTTTAAAAGCATCTGGCTTCAAGCCAACCAGGTGATAAGAAATGGCACCTGGGAGGGAAAACTCATGGTCTTAATATTCCTTTTCCAGGAAAGCTGTTTTGAGTATTTAACTACCAAGTCATCAGCTGCCCCATTTGGAATGCTGACACAGCCTTTCCATTGCAATCGTAGGCAATGGCAGGCATTGTTAATTTACCTTTCAGCTGGAAGGCATTAGGGACCCAGCACTCTGATGTCTGTCTGGGAAGTCAGGGCAGGGTCCACTCTTCATTGACCTCAGTTGCCGGGCTCTATCCCAGGACTATTTTTGAGGCTAAACTTTGGAAATGCATTGAACTCCTTGGAGAAAGTCTTAAGTAATTTCAAGAAATATATTCAAATTTTAAAATTGGTCTGTGACCTCTCTCTGTCTCTGTCTCTCTGTTTCTGTATGTGTGTGTGTGTGTCTGTGTCTGTCTCTCTGTTTCGCTCATCTCTGTCTCTCCTTCTCCTGCTCCTTCTCTCTCTCCCTCAGCAGTATAGCACAATGGTTTAGAGCATTGCCAAGGGTCATATCTGACCTCACCATTTTCTAGCTGTATGACCTTCAGTAAGCCTTTTGAACTCTCTAGGACTCAATTTTCTCATCTTTAAAATAGAAATATTATGTCTATTGTACCTACTTCATGAAACTGTTGGGAAGAATAAATGAGTTTATTTTCATAAAGAGCTTATAACATTGGTATATAATAGGCATCATAAGTATAAGCTATCATTGTTACTTTGTTCTATGCATACAGGGAGACCTCTGAGCTTCAGTGTCTTCCTCTGTAAAATGGGCTCATATTCTCTACTTCATAGTATTGCTATGATGGTTAAGTGAGATAAACGTATAAAAATATCTTAGCAGGTCCTGGCACATAGTGATTACCCAATAAATCTTAATTTCCTTTTCCCAACCCCACCCCTGCTCTGTCCTTAATTTCTTAAGCTTCATTCGCACTATTAGGAATTTCACTGTGGCAGTTGCTTTCATAGATCTCCTTCAGTTCTTTCAACCATGACAACAATTACATGAGGCAGATTTCATGTGCCAATGCAATAGGTGAGCTTCAGAAATGAAGTGCTTTGCAGAAAGAGAAGCTGCTTGTCCTTTGAGGAGGTGTGAGGACAGGAAAGGTTTGCTTCAGATTAGGAAAGGGACAAAGGCTGGTGGTCTCCAAGTGTGAGAGGGGCTCAGGTCCTGCTTGCTGACAATGTCCTAGGGAAGTGGAGGCTCTGAGGCATCACAATGTGATGCCCTGTTGGAGCTTGGGCCATTAGCCCCTGGGCTTCCCAGCCTCAACAAAGACTCTGGTGCCTCCCAGCTTGTCCAGAAGCAGCAGAGCCTCCAGCCCCAGAAGGATACCCTGTGGGCTTGACAAATGTTCACCTCAGCAGTGCTTAGTGGACCGAAGGCCAGAGCACCTCCTTAATGCTAGAGCTTAGCCAAAGGTCTCCCCTGACTGCATAGCCCTGCAGCAGGGGGGCCCAACAAGACTCAGATTGCATCCCCCACTATTTTCATGGGGAACGGGGACTCAGGGTAAGATTTACAGTAATTTAAAACAAATAAAGTTTTTTAGACCTTTTTGAACAGTCGTGTTGGTGGTTACATTATACATTCAACCTGCTACATATTCATTTTATAAATAAGCCTTTCTGTAATTTAAATGTCTAAAAATGCCATACATGCCGCAACCTCAAACCAGCTGCACGTTGTTTGTCACACAAGACTTTCTTCAACATTACATTAACTGCTAAAAATGTCAACCCTGCTGTGGTAGTCACTGGGACTGTTTGCCAAATATTTATGGTTCTTCCCCATTTTAGGCATACCACAGGATTGCACTTCCTGCCCCCTTGTGGCTGTGAGGAGGTTATGTGACTGATTCTGGTTGTGAACAAAAAGGACAATTAATATCCTAGCCAGAGCTAACACAAGACACTCAGAGTTCTTTCTTTCCCACTGTCATTGTGACTGTCAACATTCAAGATGACTTTGATACATAAAAAGTGAAATTACAGAAAAAACTAACATCAAAAGGAGTTTGAATTCCTTCCATAAACACTACATTTGCTTTTCAGATCTTATTCTCTTTAGCCTTTGTTTTCCAAAGATGTATTATGTATAAGTATCCCTAGTTCTTGAAACAATTTATCAATAAAGTATATGAAGACAAATAAATTATTGGAAAGAAACATTATGAGTGGCACACAAAATCAGAGAGAATAGAAAATCTAAAACTCATTAGAATGCATCAATAAGACAGACAGTCTAGATTATATATTCAGTACATTCACATCTTAAATGATAACTATTGCCAAAAGGAATTTGAGGAACGACTTTGCCTTTAATTTGCAGGAAATCTATTCACAAGCTCTTATTTCATCATTATTTTCAGTGTCCATGATTCCCATCAGTAGAACTTGCTCTTCAAATACCCTGAAATAATAGAGGTACTTAAGTAGACATTTGTCTTTTTGTCCTTTTTTGATTACCCATATAATGCTAGAGAAGACTCCTAACTTGTCAGAAAAAGCATACCTCTCAAGAGAGATGCTAAAAAGGTTGTACCAAATACCTTTTATGCTCCAATTCATTTTCTTATGCCCCACCTTTGCAGTGACCAAATCTGCATGGATTCCCATTGACTTTATACACAACACCTAGACAGTACCTCACTCATACTGATGCTAGGCACCTCTAGCCTCTGCCCCAGGATTTCTCTGTTGATGTTAAGACATGAACGTGCATATGCTTGGCTCAAGTGTGTGCAGCCTAAAAGTTCAGGGGACAGATGTAGCACTTGGCAAACCTGTGATAATGGGAGGTCTGAGCTGGGGTATAAATTCTTCTCCATTTTATTCTGAACGGACTACCCTGAGAAGCTGTCACTTATGCAGCCTCTTGCCCACAAGATCGATTAATCCATCAGACTGGTCAGTCTTAATGCCAAATTATGGCATTAAGTGACATGCTCTCAGATATATAGACACACACACACACACACACACACACACACACACGTATACTAGTACATAAACCCCTGTCTGTCTCAGGTTCTATCTCCTGGAGAACACAGCTTAAGACATTAATTTTCCCAGTCTCCCAGCTTGGTCACTGGCACATATCCCAGCTTCACCAATCACATCACCCACATCAGATTTTAAATTGGAAGCTAAGTGGAGAAACCACGGGCCATGCTGGCAATGAACGGGAGCAGCTTTCGAATGCCCATGTCAGTGGTATGGGCTGTGCAAACATCAAGTGAATATTTCCATTGTGGAAATTACAGATTCAGCTCTCCCTTGTTATCCACAAATCTATAGCAGAACTTGGTATGCCCCCAGGACTATCAAACAGCATCATCCTGGGGAGAGCCAATCGCATTGTAGGTTTTCATCACAGCATTATTGATAATAATTAAATAATGGAATCAACCCAAATGTCCAAGAAATAGGAAAAAAGTTTAGTAAATCACAGTGTATCCCTTGGATAGAATATTCTGTAGGTGTTAAAATTATGGTTATGATTATGAAGACTATGGAGCAATGAGAAAAATCCTATGTTATAATATTAAGTGGTGAAAAAAAATCAGAATTCCAGATTGTATATGAACATCCACTGCAACTGCATATTTTTTAGTGCAGGGAAAAAAAGATTGTTAAGATATTCGAAATTCAAAAAGTGGTCATGAGAGTAGTGGGAGTATGAATAATCTTCCATTTCCCAAATGTTCTGAAATGTATTAGTAACTTACTGATATTAAAATGAGTGCATGAACATACACACACACACAAACCCTAAAATCCATTCCCAGCTCTTTATTCTCCAGTGGGACCTGTTTTGTGTGCAATGTGCTGGAGTGTGCCGCCTGACTGCACATTAATCTTTTCAGTAATTGCAATTATCTCCCTTCCACAGAATGTGATGAAGTCTGACTAAAGGTCTCTAATTCTTCTGTCTCTCCATGTTCTCATAAATAATAAAACAGGGCTCCATGACAACGAGTACATAAAAAGTTTTGTAAAATCTCAAAGTAGTCCTAAAATCTTTAGATTCTTAAGCTAATAAAGTGCTCTAGGTACACAGTTGTCTGGACATAAGTATTACTTGCTTCTCTGCAGTAGAGCCAAGTGATGAGAACATTGATGCTTGGATAGTTCTTACAGATGCTTCTCATCTGACTAGTGCTACTGGTCCTTCAGCTATTTCTAAAGGAATTTCCTCTGGGAAGACTTTTCTGATTACCCTATCTCCCTTCCTTGAGGGGCCAAGTATTTGCTCCAACAGAGCTCTTTCCCTGCTGTGTGGACTGCATAATTAAGTTCCTCAAAGGTAGGGGCTGCATTTTGTTCACCATTGTATGACCAGTGCTTCTCAGAGTGCTTGGCACATACCAGGCAATCAAAACATGTCAAGAGCTGAAGAAATCATTGTAATAAACAAACACTTTCATTAGCAGCTTTAGACCACTTTCTCAAAGTAGGGGTAAACACAGACATTCAACATTGGTTGACTTGTCTCAGGATCAGAAATGTAACAACTTGCCCAGTGCAAAGTTTATAAATGAGGAAACTGAAGCTAGAGAGCCTAAGTCAATGGTTCTGGAGCCCCTCAGTGAGTCTGTGGCAGCCCTTCCCACTCTCAGTGGATCATCCTTTCCCGGACACTGCACAATGCCACCTTCTCCCATGCGGCTTTCTGACAGGTCCTTTGTGTAATCAGATCAAATCTATCCATGTCCCAGCCTTTTCCTCCCACCTTGCCAATCAGATCACGTGCTTCTCTTCTTTCCCTAACCAGAAAGAAGGGGAAGAAGGGAAGTATGTGATTTGATTGGGAAGGGCTCAGCAGACAGAACAAATGCCCATCGAGGGCTCTGATAAATTAAATTGAAACCCAAGATGTCTATTTTCCAAAGTTATATTTCTGGCATAATCAGTACCTGGTTACTTATCCAATTTGGCATCCAGTACAATTGAACTATTACTCCTTATCTTTTGGGGGAGGAGGTGGGAGTGGGAATAAATAAATAAATGGCTTGTGTTTTCTTTAGATATGAGTAAATAGAAAGAATTATACATTTTCTTATTATGGGGGTTGATATTTTCAACATTTACTGCCATATTAACATGGGCTCAATTTGACAAATCTTTTGGGGATCATAATTAGGAGGTTTGAATCTCCTCCTTTATGTGTAATCTTCTACTGTAATGTTCAGGAGACTTGTTTCTTCACTAATTTAGGTAAAGACATCATCAGCTGGGCTTACAGAAGGTGATGAGCACACGTTACTCTTCTTTTTTTTTTTCCTCTAACTCCGTTCCTTCCTCCTGCTCTGCTCTAAAGTCCACTAGGACTTGCTTCTACTGCAGTAATGTCAAAATTGCACTGCTACTGTCTAGCTTCTACTGCATACCACACAACTCCAAACCTCAGTGGCTTAAAGGAGCAACCATTCATTACTTCTAATGACCTATTGGTCAGCTAGGTGGTGCTACTGTGCTGGGCATGTTGACTAATCTTGGCTGGGCTGACTCATGCATTTGTGGTCACCAGGTGGATCAGGTGGGGACTGAATAGTCTAAGATGCCCTCTCTCACACGTCTGCTGGATGGGGAGGCAAGGATAACTGGGCCACGTATGTCATGATCCAGCAGGCTAATCCAGGCTTGTTCGTGACAGCAGCAAAGTTCCAAGAGTGAGAGTCAAGCATGCAAGACCTTCTGAGGCCTAAACTCAGAACTCACTTCTGCCATATTCTGTCAGCCAAAGTAAGTTACAAGGCTAGCCCAGATTGATGGGGTGGAGAAATAGATTCTGCCTCTTGATGGGATTGCTGCAAAGAATTATGGCCATTTTTGGATTCTACCACATCCAGCCAATGTAAATTGATGCCAGTGTTGTTAAGCAGACTGATCAGAGACTTGATGAGAATGTCCTTTCTGCAGAATGTGTCCTTTAATAGAATTCCTGATTCTAGATCAGCAAAGCAATCTTCCAATTGTAGGTTAACAAAAGCAATGTGGAAGTAACTTCATTAAGCAAAATCTGCCAGTAAAATGTTAATTGCAACAGTGAGATTTGGTCTGAATAGAAACTGTAACCTTTTGTATGACATGTAGTTCCAAACCTTCTGACTTTGAAATCAGGAGTAAGAGGTGAGACGCCCACATATGCTGGTCTGCATACTGATGGTACAATCCGGCATAGAGCAAAGAAGTGCAATGAGTTTGACTTAGCAGGGCTGTTCAGACAACTGAGATAAACAGTGGGAGCCTGGGAAGTTGGGACATTCACTGCACTTGCCCTTTCTGAGGGCATTTATCACACCATAGGTAAAGATCTGATTGACTTCCAGCCCCTGCTATATTCCCAGTTTCTTAGAAACATGAATAAATCTTTTAAATCTATATTTTTGTACATAAATAATACAGAATCTGTTGAAGAAAAGGAGAGAATGAGGGAGTTATTTCTGTGACTCACAAAAAGACTAACCCAATACAACCACATTTACATTTTAAAAATGTCGATTTGCAACCAAATACTCAAAGACTACACCATATGAAAAATTATAGAATTAACTAGGTAAAAATACGTTACTTCTTACAAAAACACAAAACACTACTATTCACCTTAAATCAGAAGGAGGAATTTGGTGATGCTCAAGTTATAATCCAGAGGAGAAAGGACTGAGAAATGCATATTTTTGCTTAATAAGTGAAGGAAAACCCTTAGATTTTCAATAACTTTCATCTAAAATTTTAATTTACAATTACACACATAAGAGTATATATCCAAATGTTAGCTTCCTGACTATTCTCTAGCACAACTTCTCAAGAAGTTTTTTATATCATTAAATACTATAATTATTTATACTCAATCTCATTCCAAAAAGCAATTGAAGTGGCTTATAAAGATATTGCATTGTAATATTTAAAATAATCATAGGCAACTAAGGAACTGGGAAGAAAGTAAAATTAAAAATAGAAGCCCGAAAATGAAGCCAGAATGAGGTTTGCAAATGCAACGAGGGCCAGTACACTTTGCTAGAACCAGCAATAGTTTGGCTTGAGTCTTCCTAGACAACAACCTAAGAGGAACTTGGGGTCTCTAAAACTGCTTGTCCTGGTCAGAGGCCCAGAGCAAAGTCAGGACAAGTGCAAGTTATTACTGGCATGAACTCTGAGAGTAAGTTTTCCCAGGAATGTTCCTAAAGAGGATTCCTTGTAACTCTAAGATATAGCCTGAAAAACACACACAGGAAGGTACAAAAACCTGGAGCCTGATGAAACAATGTTAAAACACTATCAAGTAAAATCATATTGACAGTGCACTTCAAATACAGCACCGTCTCATCCTTAACTCATTTAAAACCAAAGTTTGGAGAGTAGCAGGCTACCTATCCTTTGGGAAAATGTTTGTAAATACTGATTCTCTCAAATGAGAAACTGGTAAATACCACCAAATCCTGTAGATAGTTCCCAAGAGGTCTTTTTCTTTCCATTTTCAACACCTCTCCCCACGGTCAAATGACCCTTGTTTTAGCCTGGATTACCACACAGCATTCTAACTGTGCCCTATTCTAACAGTTTTCCTAACCACAGCCAATCTGCTTTCTCTAAACTAAGCTGTACTGAAAACACCTGAATGGCTCAATAGGGACCTAGCCTGAAACCTACCTCCTTAATCACGGAATACAGACTTTGGCCTCAGGCTATGTCTCCAGTCTCAACTCGGCAACTGTTCCCCTCATTCCAGCATCCAGAATGAACTGCTTTGAGATCTGTGAAAGAGCCATGTTCTCTCTCACCTCCGGATTCTTAAACATGCTATTCCTGCTATCTGGAATACTCTTCCCATTGTCTCTACTCCCCCTGCCTTTGTCTGGGACCTTCACATCTTCACCTAGAAGCTGCCTCTTCAAGAAAGCCCTCCTGGCTGGGCACGGTGGCTCACGCCTGTAATCCTAGCACTCTGGGAGGCCGAGGCGGGTGGATCGCTCGAGCTCAGGAGTTCGAGACCAGCCTAAGCAAGAGTGAGACCCCCCTGTCTCTACTAAAAATAGAAAGAAATTATCTGGCCAACTAAAATACATACATAGAAAAAATTAGCCAGGCATGGTGGCACATGCCTGTAGTCCCAGCTACTCGGGAGGCTGAGGCAGGAGGATCGCTTAAGCCCAGGAGTTTGAGGTTGCTGTGAGCTAGGCTGACGCCACGGCACTCTAGCCTGGGCAACAGAGCGAGACTCTGTCTCAAAAAAAAAAAAAAAAGAAAGCCCTCCTTATTTGTCTCCCACTCCAGGCTGTAAATACCGCAAGGACAGCTCCTGTGTCTGTTTCTGCTCACATCCTGTGCTCCCAGTGCCTAGCAGAGAGCCAGGCACAGAGGTGGTATTGAACAGATATTTCCATAATGAATTGCTCAATTCATATCAGTTATCACAGACAAGTCCTTGGAGCCAAATATTTTGTGTTACTCCTTAAAGGCAGATCCATTTACCTTCTTTAACAAGCAAGAAGTCTAAAGATGTTTTTGATGTTGTCTTATGAATATTGACAAACCAGCTCTCTGGCCCAGACTGGAGGACATACCATCGCTGCCACCTCCATCCAGGCAGGGCCAAGATTTTCCTCAGAAAAGAAGTCATGATACACTTCTGAACAAGCACATATGGGCAATTGCGGCCCCAACATTTTATGCCCTTAGGACATGATCATAATTTTAGTGTGGGGAACACATTAAAGTAGGTGCTACCAAATGTTATATTCCAAGTTTGGCAAGGTATTCAGCATTGTACCTTTCAAGAAATTATTTTGAGTGTCAGGATCTTATCCCATCATGCAATAGTGGGAAGAGTCAGGAGACCTAGATCCTATTTGACTTTTTCACTAACTACCTGATCTTGGGGGTCATGATATGACTTATTCCTTTCCATGGAGCTGTACAACTTCATCCTTCTGCCCTGGGCCTGCCTTTTCCCAGGGTCTAAACAATCAAGCCTGAGTCCTGGGAGCCCCCAAGAACTGCCACAAATGCAACAGGGCTCCCTGCTCTCATCTCCATGCCAGCCTGAGAACGTCACTGTCATCTGTCCAGCCATACACTTCAGCCAAGCCGACCAGATGCTCCTGGTTGTTTCTCATCTCTAGACTTTGCAGCTCCTTTTGCCTGGAAGATTCACATTGCCCTGACTCTTCCCAACACCACCATCTTTCCCTGCCAGGAGAATCTCTTTCAAGTCTCAATTCCAGTATGTCCTCCATTAAAACCTTTCATGAGTCCCCTGGTGGCATTAAAATCACTCTGCTTTGTGCCCTGTTGGGTCTGGTTCCTACTTCTCTCACAGTACCTATGGCACTCTATTGTGCTTAGTATTCACATGTTTATCTTCCCTACTGGACAGTAAGCTCTAGAAGGCAAGGATTGAGTCTGTATTCCTCTTTCTATCCCCATTACCAAACACTATGTCTAGCACAGAATAAATGGTTTCCTCATCTGTAAAATGGGAATAAAACCACAACTTACTTCCTAGAATTGTTGTGAGGATAAAATGAGATGGTGCACTTAAAGCAATTTGCATGGTATTTGCATGTAGTAAGAATTCAATAAATGTAAAATAGTATTGTCATATGAAAGTGGGATATAATGTATGGGTAGAACAAGGACTGAGGGCTTCTGCTTACTTTAAGGGGCATATTCCAGTGGTCCCAGCTGTATAAAGGTGGAATGTCCTGCCTCAAGAAGCCATAAAATCCCTGTCAGGGAGAATACTCAGTCTAGTCTGGAGAGTTACCTGCAGTTCATACTTTAAATGGGTAAGTAGATGGTTGGTCCCAGATTGAAGTTAATATTTCCCTCTATTTGGAGATTCACAAACATCATATCCAGTCTTTATGAAACAGTAGGTTTCATGGCCAAGCTGTTATAGGCAGAGAGGCCATCTTCCCTATACTCTGGAAAAATGCTACAATCTAGATTCATAAGGCCTAGGCTTATTTTGTCAAAGAGAAGTCAGTGGAATTAAGCAAATTCTCTCTCTCCACGAATCATGCTAAAGAGGTCAAGTTTCTACCCTCTTTTGCCCTTGGGTAGTAAGAGTCTAGGTTTGAATCAGAGGTGAATGATTGCAATAAAACATGAGTTTAAGGACATGATAGATTGGATTATAGGCCCAAACTCTTCACGTCTCCCTGTAGCCATGATTTCTGCCATGTAATACTGCAGTTCCACCCAAGAAAGGCTGGGTGTTCTCCACCCACCCTTCTTTCGACTTTGGGCCTGGCCATGTGACTTGATATGGCTAATGGTACTATAGGAGCAGGAGCTTGTGCTGTGGGGCGTAGCTTCTTGCTCCTCTGTCCTCGGGAGAAAAGAGGGGAGGAGAAGATAGAAACAGCAGCAGTGAGCCCACTCATTCAAGAAGAATGAGAGACGTGGAGCAGACCCAGACCTGAAGCTTGAAACAGAGTCCAGCGTAGATGAGGCCACCCACCATGTGACGACAGATGTGTGAGAAATAAATGCTTATAATATCTCTGTGAGATTTGCTTGTTATACAACATTACTGTGGCAAGAGCCACTTGATTCAAGATGGAAGCTGGACTGCATCAGTGTAACATCTGCGGAATATTCCTAGCACATTACCACAGTCTTCAGGTGATGAGGACTCCCTGAGTGGCCCCCCTTCAATAGGCTGATCATGCAAAGGTTACACTCCTTGAGTGAAGTTAATCTTAAAATACCACTGTGATTATAGCATTTAACCTCTACAAATAAAGTACTGTCATCATTTTAGGATTTCTAACCTCTAGAATTGGGAAGGACTTAATTTAGGTGAAGAAGGATGGACTGGCATCTAAAAATAAGAAATAGAAAGAAGTAAACTTTTAACTATATAATTTAAGGAGATAATTTAGATATAAGTTTTAGTAAGCTTTCTCTATTTTTACTGAATCCCCACCCTATGGAGTTTTGATTAAATTGTCCTAGGGTGGGACCTCATCGTTGGTATTTTTTAAATCTTCTCTGGTGATTCTAATGTACAGCCAGAGTTGAGATGGCAGAGATGAAAATCATGTTTGTATTAACTGCATCATTTTCTTTTCTAGATTCCATTGAAGTACTATTAAAAATACAGTTTCATTTCAGGTGGTTACCTTTTAGTCTTCCTAGGCACATCTATTTTCTAATGAATATCCCTGTCTAAATTTTTGTACAGTATTTGGTTGTCTGTGTTATTTACAAGCTCCAACTAATTTTAAACTTTAAAATCACAAATGCAAGGAGAGAAGAAACTTCTCCAGCTGACAGATCAGGTGATAGAGTTAATAATAGTACTGGATAAAAATAAGTTCCAAATTATAGCCCCAGGTTCCCTTATTATTTAAGCTGCTTTTCTAAATTTTCTTAATTTAGCAACCACCATAGCACTTCCTTGGCCTTTTGATGATATTGACAGATCCTAAACACTTTTGTATCAAAGCACTGCCTACACCTTTTCTAGGCTCTTCTTATTTTCAGCAATCCAGTTAAACAAAGCTGAAGGTAATCAGAGCATCTGTTCTTCTTCAACAGATTCTGGCTTGTAATCATGTATGAAATCACCTCTTACCATAGCACAAAATCAACCAGTAGAGTATGTTAGTTGTAGGATAAAAAATAAATAAATGCAATCCCACTCCCTCTGGTGGTGTAATCTCCAAATATCCACTGAGTGTTTAACTTGGTTAAAATGTTCAAAGCAAATTGGGAACTCTTTGGTATTTAGTTTCCTTTTCACTCAGGAGATACAGCTACTGACCCATCTCTCCAAAGGGAATAGTTTAGGAGTTTTGTAAAAATGCATGACAAAAGAAGCAGCTACTTCTTTTCATAGTTCCTAATGTCTTACATACCTCATGCCAATGTATACAAACAGAATCTCTCTAAAACAAGTCTAAGTACCCATATTTACCTTTGCAAGTCAGAAATTAAGTTCTTAAAGTTTTAAGATCTTTTACAGAGATATTATTATGAATATACTATTATGCTATTATTATAGATGTTACTATGACTATGTTATTATGACTATATATTATGACTATATTATTATGATGTTATGACTAGCATAAAACAAAAAATAATAATAACTGTGCCCTATGCCATTGACTCCCTAGGTTCATGGGAACAATTATTAAATGACTGATCAAGTTATACCAAAACACAGAAGGTATGAACTTCAATGTTGGAAAACTCTCCTCCCTGTATGCTGTGGTAAAGATATCATAATCAGTAGGAATAGCAAACAAAGATTTTTCAAAAGATACAATCACATTTAAGAATGTATAGTCTCAAAAAGAGCTCATTAGATATATACATTGCTTTTCATTGCTTTGCAACATTTGTTTCCCATAAGAAGATATTTCATTTCTACAACATGCACAGGCACAGAAGCCTATGTACAGAACTAAAGTACCCTGCCCCCAAACACAATGTACAATTCTTTTCTGTTGGTATAAAAGCCAGTATTGTGCAGTACTTAAAGTACAGGCTGTGAAGCCAGCCTGGCCAGCTCAGCTAATCACTAGCTGTGTCACCATGGGCAAGTGAGACCACCCCACCATGCCTTTGTAGTGCAAGTAATGACAGCTCTCATACATGGAGTTTTTGTGAAGGATAAATAAGTTTGCATATGGAAGATGCTTAGAACAGTGTCTGGCACAGAATAAGTGGTGTGCAAGTATTGTTGATGCTGGACTGAATAACAGAACTATAAATATGTGCAGGCTCATCTTCAGTCATACTAGGCTTTTCTCCGTTGTTTAAATACACCCCATTTTCTCCAGCCTCAGGATCCTTTCACACCCTTTCCTTCTTCCCTATAGTGCCCATTACTGTAGCCACTAGGCACATGTGAGGCTATTTAAATATAGATGAGTTAAAATTAAATGACACTTAGAATCAATTCATCAGCTTTACTAGCCACATTTAAAGCGCTCAATCACCATATGTGACTGGTGGCTATAGGGTGGGACGGAACTGACATAGAACTTTTACATCATCGTAGAGTGTTCTATCAGACAGCCCTGGGCTAAACTGGTCTTCCTCCTACTGTTTATCCCTTTAATTCCTATGCAGTCTTCATACAGCTGGGTAAACATCACTTCTTCAGTGAATCCTTTCCTGACCCCAAGCCATTATCAGGACCCTCTATAAATCCTCCCATAGCACACAGGAGTTTTCTTCAGAACACTCCTTATAAATATGCTTAATAAATTATTTTCCCACTAGGCTGTAAGGACTTTGAAAAAAGAGATCATGTAGGCACATAGTAAACACCCAATAAATATTGTTGACTGAATGGCTATGAGAGGAAATTTACAAAATCACTTGCTATTTCAATAGCTGGTATCCGTCATGTGCTTGCTGTGTGCCAGGTACAATTCTGAACACGTTACATGTTTGAACTCATTTCAGTCTAGTAACTCCATGTGGTAGGCGCTCGTATTGGTTATCTATTGCTGCATAACAAATGACAAACATACTAGCTTAAAACAACACACATTTATTTCTGGGGATCAGAGGTCTAGGCGTAGCTTAGCTGAGTTTTCCATTTAGGCCTCACAGGCTATGATCAAGGTGTCAGAAGGGCTGAGTTCTCTCATTCAGAGGCTCAACTGGGGAAGCATCTGCTGCCAAGCTCACTCAGGTTGCGGCAGAATTCGTTTCCAGAATCAGCTGGAGTGGGTAACATCCTAAATAGGCTCTGCCTCCATCCTAAACTTAAGTAGGAATTTTTAAAAAGTCAACATTGTAATGTAACTCAGAGGTAGGGGGTAAAATTTTATTCCTGGGGGATTCTTCTACATAGCAGGAAGCACACAGGAAAAAGAGAATTAATATATTTTTCCACATTCCCCTTCCCTTTATCAAAACTGATAAAGCAGTTCACCTGAAGAATTTGACCCTTACTGTCTTGAGAGGAAAACAATGTGCTTTCAAAGTTCCTGCTCATTCTCGGAGGCCTGTCCAGAAGGTTATGTATCTTAGCCGAGCTCCTCATTGAGCTTTTGGCTACACAGAAGCAGGTCAGGAAACTAGTTTGGAACGGGGAAAGGAGATGTGAAAAGCTAAGTTAAAATTAACTAGGCCTAGTAAAGAAAGAGTAAATCCAGTGTTGCAGCTCCATCTAGGAAGTGAGGAGAGGGAAAGAGAGCACCTCTAACAAGCTGGGGAGCCAGAAGAACATTCCACGGGATAAATGGTCAAGACACTTAAGAATGGCACTATTCCTAAAAAGTCCCCTGCTCTTCCATTTTCAATGTTACTCTGATCCATGCTATGTTATACTTTCCCTTTGTTACCCAGAACCATTGCTAAAAAGTCGGTACACTCAGCAGCCTTCCGTTAGGGAATCTGTGAGAAATTTAAGGATGAAGCAGTAAGGAAATGATAATGCCCCTGAGGGAGCCGCACTGCAGAACAGGTTTACATGGAGGGAGGCCCACGGTCCTGTCATTTTGAGCAGAAACCCAGAGAGTGCGAAGGGAGATGGTTAAGGGCCAAGCAGCAACCAAGTGGAACTGCCACCCCTTTCAAGTACAGTAGTGGAAGGTGACCCCTAAGTGGGGGAGGCAGACCCTTGGGCTCCATTCAAGCTCCCTGAGCCCAGGATGCTTTCCTCTGCTTTATACTGTAGTGTCGTTACCAAGTCAACTGTTCACAGGTGATACCGACTGTTCTCTGCGACTGTCCCATTGAACCTTATGAATGGGGTACTATTCCATTACTTTGGGACTTGTGCTGTCTGCTAAGATTAAAAATGGAGAAACAGAGCCCCTCATTGCCCTCTGACAGAGCAATCTCTCCGTGAGTGATGAACGTGACTTTGAAGTGTGTCACTTTGAAGGATGAGCATACTTTCATCTCAATGGAAAGTTACGTAAGAATCAGAGAACTGCAAGCTTGGGTCCCTTTTCTCTCCTGCTGTCAAGGAAAGCACTGCTTACAAAGCCCCAGCAATGGGATCTGTCCAGGAAAGTGTCAGAGGCAAGGTAAGGATTAGCAAAGCTACTGTCAGCTTGTGCACAGCCCTTCTGGGCATTGTTCTCAAGAAGGAGCCTCAACACATCACCCTCCCCGGAGCAATGCTATGTCATGTCTGACCTTGCAAAGTTTGCAGTTTTCTGTTTCTTGGGTGTCAACTGGCAGCAACACACACACACAGACACCAATCTACCCAAGATAATTTTCCTGCAGTAAACCATAGCAGGCATCTTCTTCGTTGCCCCACAGAGATGCCCATGGTACAGATTCCCTGGACCCAGGAGATATAGTAGCCTCTGGCATCTCCGTTAAACTCTCTAAAATGTCTCCCATGGAATTCGTCATTGTGGAAGCCTTATTCTGCTTCATTAACTCCACTGTTCACTGGAAACGTTATTACATTTCTTTTTTTTTTTATTTCAGCATATTATGGGGGTACAAAAGTTTAGGTTACATATGTTGCCCTTGCCCCCTCTCCCACCCCCGAATCAGAGCCCCAAGCGTGTCCATCCCCTAGACAGTGTGCACAGCACTCATTATGTATGTATACACCCATCCCCTCCCTCCACACACACACACATCTGCCCGACACCCGATTAATGTTATTCTTAAATGTGCTCTTAGGTGATGATCAGTAAAACCAATTTGCTGGTGAGTACATGTGGTGCTTATTTTTCCATTCTTGGGATACTTCCCTTAGTAGAATGGGTTCCAGCTCTACATTTCTTTTAATACTTACTTGTCAAGACAGAGTCTAAGCCAAGATGGACCTTGGAGGAAAGGAGATTTGGGTTCTTCCTGGAGTTCAGACCAAAACTATTAAGGAACATGGTATAAGCCACAGATCTTAAATATTTCCCCGTAATACAGGAAATACATGTATTTAGAGGCATTTCATAAAGCCCACTCCCCCCTTTCAGCCAGCACTTGATATCTACTGTGTCTCTGATGGGGCAGTGAAGAGGACTTCCGTGCTGCAGTCCCTTCCGTGTGAGGAGCATAGTAGCAAAAGCCGCAGACCCTGGGATCAGAAAGACCAGTTTCATTGTCTCCTATCTGAGAGTCTGGGCTTCCTTTGCAAAAAGGTAATAACAATACGCTCTACTTCATACATTTGTTTTAAGAATTAAATGAAATAATGAATGTAAAACACTTAGCACAATATCTGGTGCATAATACATGCTCAATAAATACTAAATGTCACCATTACATTATTGTTGTCCTCATCACTATCATCATTTGAAGTGGTATAATCTATTTAAAAGGGACTTTGGGAAACCAGGGAGCCATAATAGAGAAATTAGACCATTTGTGCTTTGTTCCAAATTAGGGGGAGAAAAACAAGAAAGTCACTTCATTCTTGTTTTGAACTTATTTTACTTTATCAAATACAATATAGTGCTCATTATGTGACAGTTACTGCTCTTAACATAGCACTTATCACATCAAAAATAACCTAATTTTAAAGTATCACTAATTTGATAACGTCTATATTACAAAACATTGCAAAAATTATTTTAAAGCCAAATATAAACAATTTGGAGAATGCATATGCTTTATACATTCCAAGAATAACTGAATGTATGCCGTGAGCCAGCCTTGATGCTAGTCCCTGGGATGACAGTGTTGAACGAGACAGACAAGTTACCTGCCCCAATTTACATTTTGTTGAGGTGTTTGACATAATCACTCTGATTTTTTTTCTCCATTGAATTTCACTCCAGACCAAACTGAAGATAGTTCAACCATTTATTGAGCAGCCCGTTTTAGATCTGCCCTAGATAAGCTATTTCATGTCCTGGGGCAATTCATCAGTGACTCCCAGCATCGATAGTTAACACGGGTAACCAGGAAAGAGCATTGACACTGCCATGTGACACAGCAGCAGGTTGGGCTCAGCTTCCTAAGCCAGTGCCAGGATCAGCCAGAGGAGAGCAATAGGGAAGTGTGAGCTGTTGTGGCTGACTCTCACTGAGGTGGGCAGCAGAGACACTTGAAGTGCTCCCTGGAGCACAGCTTCAAGCCATGAGACCCAGCTGCTCAGGGGCACAGCACAGGGGAAGTGGGCCAGCAGCGATCACCACTGAGTGATTCATGTTCTGCAAAAGCACCGGTCAGGCAAGGAGGCTCAGGGGCAGAACAGCTCATCGCAAGGCAGGCTCTGCCACCACTGGAAGTCACGGGACACCCTCAGGTTTATCCAGCATGGAAGGGCCTTTTGGCCATAGTAATACCACTCAAACTGTGCTGACGAGGACATATCAGTAGAACAAATACAAAAGACATGTGACTATAGACACGTGAACATATTCATGCATATATTACATGTAGTTATCTTAATATAAATTGTGCTATAAATGTTTAACTATCTTTTATTAAAATGAATGCCTTTGTTATAAAGAATGTATCTTACTCTGGCTATTAACACCATTCTTAATCTGCTATTGCAAGGTCTATATTATTGCCTTCCTCATTCATTCATTCATTCAGTCATTTGACAAGTGTTCACTGAGCCACTACAGGCGTCAGACTCCCGGCATGCAGTGGTGAGAACAACAGACAAAAGTCCTACCCTTGTAAAGCTTACAGTATAGTGAGCTGGGTGATCATTTATATTACTATTCAGCAAATATTCACTCCCTGCCTCCTCTCACTGTGAGTGTAGTATCCTTCTTTTCCCCCAATGATACGGACTTGGATGTGTGACTTGCTTTAACCAAAAGAATGTTCGCAGATGTGAACAGAAGCCTTCCCCGTGCTTGCCTCTTGCACTTCTGCCCTTAATCATGAGAACAACATGCTTTGGGTAGCCACTGGTCCAAGGAGGATGAGAGAACATGTAGAGGGGATATGGCCCCATGCACATCCTGGAGATGGACAAGCTCAGGTGACCAGTAGTCTAAAGCAAAGCTGCCCAGTCGATGCCAGCCTAGATCCAGCAAATCAGCCAAACTGCAGGCTGACCAGCAGACCCACGAGTGCTGAGAGTGTTTGTTACTATAAGCTTCTGAGTTTGGGGATGGTGTGTTTTATACAACCAAAATTGTGGCAATAACTCTCTATACACAATGAAACAAAGCACGAACATTTTGAAAGTTTGATTTTTCTATGAAAGACAAATTATATCTCAGTGGAGACATTTTGGAGAACGTCAAGTTTCTTACCCTTTCTCTACGGTTGTAGCCCCTCTCCCCAGGCCATGTCTGCTCAGGGGCTTCCTCTATTAATATCCCTTTTTCTGGATGTGAACAGAAAGGAAACTAGTTCTCCCTGAAAAATGCAACTGGTTTTTCTCAATGCACTCACCACTGTATGCCCAGTTTTATGGATTCATATTTTAAGCAAGCTGTGAAGAAAATGGAGAAGATTTAGAAAAAGAAATGAAAAATGTTTTCAAAAGTTTTGTAAATGAGACATGAAACTGTGGGAAAGCAGAGGGCTAGGCCTACAACTGAGTGTCTGTAGATTCTGTCGATTGATGTTAGAAGAGAAAATGGAGGACATGAACATAAAATATATTGACAAACTTATTTTTCTTCTGCATTCAGGAGCAGACAAAAATAAGCAAGTTCTTTGTTGCAGGACAGTTTTAGGTTGGATGTAGAGGGAAAGAACAGCAGTTGAAACAGACTTGTAGAAAAGACTGGGCATCTCCTCTCCTAAACTTGTTTAAGGTGAAGAAAAGCAAAGGATATTATGCCCTGATCAGAGTCAGAGGGATGGACCAAATCACTGATTCCTAAGTATTTCCAGATTGTGGATTTCTTTGATGTGAAAAATCCCACAGACTACATCCCCTCATGGCTCCTATAAGTATCAAAAAATATTTTTAAAAACTCACTGGATCTAATGGCAAAACTGAAATTACCTTTACCTCACTAAGATCTTCTTTTTAAAAATAATAAATATTCATTCAACAAAATTTCATTAAACATTTACTATGTGCCTGGCATGTTTTATGCAGTTACAAAACTGCAGAGAACTAGACATATCACCTGCCCTCATGCAGTTTGCGTTCTATCACGAATTTGGCTAACTCAGCTTCGGAAGAATAATATAAGTATCGTAAATGTGAATGACTGCTTAAGACTCTGGGTCTATGCTTCTTAGACTATTATATAAAAGTTCTATGAGTTTATGATTTCTTATACACATTATAGTAAAGGCAAATAATCTCCAGAGTTTTGAAAAGAATTCCAAGAGTTTTTAAAAAATATAAATATGAGTATGGGACTCATCTTTCAAAAATCCATGTGTTTATTTCTGACTCAATAACATTACAAGATTTTCATATAAAGTAAGTTTTGGAGGTGTTTTTCATGTTCTTGGCCAAGGTGTTTGGAGGTGTTTTTCATGTCCTTCATCTCTTCACTTCTAATCAATGAGGAAAGCGATCAGGAAAATATGGCTAGAACAGCTCATTGCAATTCCATAACGCCACATTGCAGGGAGGATCTAGATTAAGTGTGTGTACTGGACTTCTCACTTTGTAAAGAACTCTGCCTAGACACATTATCCAGATTACAGTTTTGGTCTCACAAGAAAGAGTGTCCTCAATATCCTTTCCACACTGTCTCCCAAAGGACTCCAGGAGTGACAGTCTGGCTGCACCACAGGAGTCCGCATGTAGAGGGTGTGGCTGCCTATTGACCAAGTCCATTAACACATTACAGGCAGCTAAAAGGTGTGCAGAAAACAATTCCACTCTTTCATCCACAGCTCCCAGAACCACTTGGCAGGAGAGAAACCTGCCTGGCAGATGTTATAGGAACAATCCATTTAAAGTTTACAAGGCCTATTATGGTTATCAATACCCAATCAACCCCTCAAGTGAGGGATTAGGCATGGATTATAATTATTAGTTTTGCATCTGAGAAACAAAATGACTTGGATTAACACCTTGATATTAGAGGTTGTATCCATGAATGACATTTTTCAGAAGAGTCATGAAACCAGTCATATTCACCAGTGAATACCATGCCTGGCACCAGGTCATCTTCCTTTCTCCACAAATAACAAAAAGTTCTCCCTGTGCACACCTCCAAGGTTTCAGCAGCATGCAAACCTAAGGGGACAAATATAGCTTTCTAAAACTTGACGTGTAAAAAAAAAATCTGTGGGTATTTTTTTATAGGTTATATTTAGTTTATACTACCCTATTTCCTGCTTAAAAGAAAGCAAAACGCTCAAAGGCTAGAACCGGGCATTTTTGAAGATAGCAAAAATAGTTAGGGCTCTAAATTCTTTCTATCAGTTGGGAATCCCAGCTTAGATCTCTGCCACCTGCTTATGGAAAATTTCTAGAAGCTCTGTTGAAGGACAGCAGAGAGGAAACCACAGTTTCTTTCCTCTCCTGAAGCCACCTTGGCAGGATATATAAGCAGTGAACCCCCTCTAATTCCCCTGTCGCAAGCCCTCACGGGCTTCATGAAGCCATGGGTCGGTATAGTTATCCATGGAAGAATGACAGCAGCTAACAGACAGTGAGCATGTGTTATCTATCAGGAGTTACATACATTATCTTATTTTAACTTGACAATTATTCTTTGAGGTAGATTTGATTCCCGTTTCTCATATTGTTAAATTAAGGCTTAGAGAGACTAAGAATCTTTTCCAAGGTCACATAACTAGTAACTGAAAAAGGAAGGATTCAAATCCAGTTCTACCCATCTCCCAGGCCCATGCTCTCTCACCATTATACCTGGCTGCCTCCCGGGAAGCCATTGAACTTGTTTCAGAAGCTTGATCTCCTCTGCAAAGCTAGAAGACAGCTCGTGGGAAACTCAATTCAAGCCGTCTACATCCAAATTCCTGCCTCATAATTCATGCCCATCATCTAGCATTCATTAGAGGCCTTAGCTCTTGGTAGCTTCTTCCTTCTAAAAAGGATGAGACTATGTTGTCCTTAGCCAATATGTCCATGCGTGCTCTTCCCTGGACAATAGGATATTAATGGCCATACCAGAAAAGGACGGAGGCTTTAACAATTCAGTTCGAGAAAACTTACTTTGTAAGTGCCTTGTTACTCTCTGCTCTTTAAAGAGAAAGATGGAGTTTTTGACTTAATCAGACCCTCTTCTTCGTAACAACAAAACAAACCAGCCCCTCAAATTATGTGCTCAGTGAATTTGAATTTAAGTACATCACAGTTCAAACCCCTTCCCAAACCAAAATAATAGCACTGGGATGGTTTTTATTTTGTATTAAAATTAAAAAGTATTCTAGTTTAATTTTAAATTCAGATAACTAAACACTAACTATATCCTACACTTACAACCTTAAATACAGTTGAAACATGTCCCCACATTAACTTGCCAAAGTCACATTATTCAACTCATAGAAAATAATGGGTAGAGATAGACTCCATCAAATACCTTATACAATTATACTTCTATTAAACAAGATAAAATAAATTTAAAATTATAAAACCCTGTGTTTAGCATTAGTGTATGCATTTATGTAAGTGATATTCAAGGTACTATATAATGATATTATAGCAAGCAATATGAAATTGAGGAAAAGGAGCCTTAAAACAATTCATGACTTTTGGAACAGACAATTTCATGTCCAAAAGAAAGAAGACAACTGTACAAATAGTCCCTCTGCAGTTTTATTTAAATAGCAAAAATATAAAAACTCAAGTCCTCAACAAGTGAAGAAATGGCTTCACAAGTTATTATATATTTAAACATTATAACATTTAAAAGAGAGACATTTAGCTTCTATTAATCCCTAGTTATGTAAAATAACATTAATTGAAAAAAGGCAAAACAATAACAAAAAGCTATGGAAAATATGTATAACTGGTCAACTTTGCACTGGCAAATAAAAGACTTTGAGAGTTTCAGGGATAGATAGACTTGCCTGGCATCATCAATTAAAGAAAAAGTGTCTTACATAACTTAAGGAGCCCACGATTTGTCTTCTCTTCAACATCTATTCTACCTAAGCAGATAAGCCTTTTCATATACTTCACCGCCAAGTCAAACTGAAAGTATGCATTGAGTGCCTAATTTGTGCAATGTGCTGAACACAAGTTGAAGCTGAAGAGCTGCAGATGTCAGCAAGGGAGGATACCTGAGTACACAGATGATGCCACCTGGCAGTACAACCGTGGTTGGGGTAACTGTTCAGGATCTGGTCCTTGACATTTCAGTGCATAAACTGACTCCTGTCCAGGTACCCAGAAATGGCCAAATTCTCAAGGATGGACCCCTACTAGCCAAGCACATGACACGCCAACCTGTGATCCCAGAAGTCCAATGCATTGTTTTAATGATATTCTTGACTGACCTGCTTCTGCCTCCTATTTAGGAGCCACATCCAGACATCCAAGTATCTTAGAAGGCAAGCAGTAAGTAGGGTTCTCAGTGAACTTGGACTCAAAGCTAGAGAAGGAAATCCTGAAGAGAGTTTCATACTCTTTGTGATCCCCTCTACCTGGTATTCTACCACTAGTGTACAACCAATCACATTGAGTGGAACTTATTAATTTATACCGTTGTCTTCCTATGAACTTCCTATATACTCTTAAAGAGCAGGAACCATGCTTTGGATGCACAATAAATGTGTGTTGAATTAAAATTGTTAAATTGGACTTTCTTTATTCCAAAATGCAACCCAGACTGGTCCGAACACCAGTGCTTGTCAGATCCAGGGTGCATATCTCCCTTAGAAAGTGTAGAGTAAATCCTTCTGGCTATGGAGTGGAGAAAAAATTGGAAGACACATAGAGGTTCCAGTAGACCAATCAAGGAGTTAATCAGTAATTTAGGCAAGAAAAAATTGTGGACTGATAGATAATTGTTGTATATTCATATAATGAAAAACTATATAATAATGAAAAAGAAATAACTATTAATCTATGCAACAACATGGATGAATTGCATACTATTATGAAGTCAGATCCTAGAAACATACATCATGAGTCCATTTATACTCAATTCAAGAGGAGAAAAACTAATCTATGGTGATAGGGGTCAGAATAATGGTTTTCTAACTGGGAGAGAACATAAGAAAACCCTCTAGAATGCTAGAAATGTTCTGTATCTTGATCTAGGAAGTGCCCATAGGGATGTATATGTACATGCACTTAAAATGTGGGCTCTTTATTGCATTGTGATTCTTTCTGTAAGCTCTTTATTTTATGTAAAAAAAGTTTTAAAATAGTGTTGGTGGGCTGGCTTACAGTAGTGGCAGTAGACATTGGCAGGAGTGAATAGATACTGAAAAAATATTTAAAGGTAAAGTTGTTAAGAAATGAGCTAATACCCATGATGTATTTAGCATAGTGCCAGGAGTATAGTAAAACTCAGCAAATGTTTATTATGATTATTATTGTTGCCTAAAAAGGTTGGCAAGTAGATTAAACTAAATAATGTATGTAAAGCACTTAGATTCCTGTCTGGGATATACTAAATTCTCAGTGAATGGTAACTTTAACTTTTTAAGTGATTAGACTGTAAGCTTTTTCCACATTCATTCTGCCTTTCCAGATCCTGCTCTTCTTGCAATTATCTGGAAGATTACCTGTACCCTACTAAGATATTCACAGGAAATTCATTTCATCCCATTATGGATTTTATTAATTTAACTAAATGTGCCACCATAGCCACCTACATATTGACCCCCAAGGGATCCTAAGGAATCCCTTGTCATAAACCTCACCAGAAGCACTGAAGATAAAACTGTATGAAGTTGACATATGCACACTTTTACTCTCTTTCTGGTTGCTACTTTGTCACTTCAGGATCGTTAGCACTATTTCTTGCAATAGTGTGTCAAGAGACTCCCTGATAGGGTTAAAGCTCCTTAGCATTGTGTGGGAGAGGACATCCTAGCACCATCTGCCAGGGCCTGCAATTCTATTAAACTGTCAGCATGATAAATGACAAAGAGAAGCCATTGGGGAGAAAATCTACAGTGAAGCACTTTGGTCATAAAACAAGAAGAACCAAAAAGGATTTAGGACAAGTACACAAACCATCCTTTATAATAAAATTTCCCTTGCAAGGAGAGAACAAAGAGACCGAACTATAAACTCCGGGGTTTAAGCAGAAAGCAGTGATACAATCAATCATCTCTCAGCCCTGATGTGTAGCTCACAGATCAGTGATGCAGGACCCGGCAGTTCCATCTCTGCTTCCAACCAGGCCTCTCGGGGCTCGGTGAAAACGCACCTTGTTCACTTTGTCAAAGGGATGATATTCAGATAGCTGGCTACTCTGTGCACCCCTTTTGCTTACAAATACGTAAAGAAAAAGACATCTCTGAAATGGGAAGTAATATGGTTACTGCTCTTCAACTACAAATTATCTCCAGAGAGCAGTCACCAAATGCATCGCTGCCTTGCTTCTAAATTTAGCCCCCATAAATTACATCATCCATAAACAGAGCATAGGCAATCGGTTTCTGAATATTTGGGTTTTGGAATGAGTTCCAATGAGTCTCATTTAGGAGTTTCCAGGTAAAAATATCATTATTAAAAATTGTATTGATTCTGGATACAAACAGATGACTCATGTGTACTAAGAAGTTAAAATGGCTTTGAATATATTTTCTCCAGGCAGCAATGGAACAGGCAGCAGCAGAATCATGAATAGTCTCTATGCATTTCCACAAGCATCCCTGGAGACTGTCCTAAACAGAAACTTCATAAACACTCAATAATAACAATTAGCATTTATATAGTCTTGGGTTTTCCTGACACTTTAACCAAGACTAGTAAAGCAAGGTTAGTGGTGGCAGAACAAAAATACAGTGATCTTAATAGCAAAATTAGGCAAATCAGAGTCATCATACTGTTGCATCTCTGCATTTTCTGTTTATATTCTGTGCACTACAAGGAAATGCTTGAATGTAGCAGGTTAAAACACATGTGTTCATTGCACATGTTAAGTTTATGACATGCAATGATTTAGGTATTGGTATGTATTGGTATGCCTTGGAGATACAAAGTTGATAACTATGTTAACCAGTTGGGTACGTGGGTATTTCAATCAGATCATTACTTGGGCAAAAACCAGAAGAAAACAGAGATGCAGGAAACAGACCTACAAAAACCCTGTCTCTTCTAATATATAGGCATATGATGCAATTATTCATCCATTTCAAGTGAGGCAACAAGCACTTAAAATATTTGACAGTTGTTCCAGCTACTCAATTTGCATGTCAACTTTTCTCTTATATTAAAGGAAAGAGAAATGAGGTCAGCAACTTTAGTAAAAGCCCTGTAGCTTTTTGCCAACTTATCAATACGGAAATAAATATCCAGTTATTTAATACATTTCCCCTCATGTTGCCTTATTGATTTGGTTAATCTTTGTTACAGGTTTGCTTAATAGGTTTTCTAGGAATATCTTTCACTATTTCTGTAAATCAGAATTTATGGCTTAAACCCAGTTTGGAAGGGCATTGGAGGAGTCCAGAATAGCTGCAGGCTCGTGCCTCCAGAGTGAACTTTGTTCCTATCTTGCTCCTGATTGCTGTCAAAACACTTCTCTGCTGCTCTGAAGCTCTCAAAATTCATAAACCCAGTGCTCACAGAAGTCTGTGGTGATTCGTGGGTACACAGCCCATGACAGGATGAGAGGCAGTGCTGCATAGAATGAGAAACAATGGGCTATAGCCTGGTTTCGGTCAAAGCACTCGCGTTTACCAGCTCTGGCATTTTGTGGAAATTATAATCCTAGTTATCTTTTTCTGACTGTCCACCTGACATTGCCAAGTACTACACAGAGCATACTCATCATCTCATCTAATCCACTGCAAAAATCTCTCTGGCCAGCATTATGTCCCCAGTTCTTCAGAGAAGAAGTCCAAGGTTCAGAGAAGGTGCCGAGAGAGAAAGGATCAGGTCTAATCTGAGTGTTAATCTGGCTCATACCCACCACACACTGCTCCAGGTGTTTCACCTTTGACATTGCATAATAGCACCTTCCATAATAGCTTACTTCACAGAGATGCTTCAAGAAACCAATAAGGACATGATATGTGAAACTCTTTGGGAACTACAAAGTGCTACACAAATGCACAAGTTTTGTATAATTCAAAAATCTTCTGGCTGCAAATTACCAGACATCCATCTGAAACTAGTTTAAGCAAAAAGCCTGTAATTGGCTCATGAAACAAGCAAATCCACGTCTGAATGGATTATAGCTGAACTTGAGGGCTCAGCTAAAGCTATTAGTGTTGTCCATCCCCCACCTCTGGCCTCCACTTTCTTCTGCTTTAGCTACATTCTCGCCTACCTTCCCTCCTTGATGGCAGGACTTTTGACCTTTTCTCCAAGCAAGAAAAGGAGGACATCCTTCTGGGTGCTCCAACGAATATCTATAGAGAGCACCCTTGACATAAGCAACTCCATCTTAGATAAAGACTCCATCTTACACTTTAAAAGGCATTATGCCAGCAGAGACCAGATGTTCACCTAATTGATAGAGGATACACTCAACCAGATAAGGGTGTAAGCCTTTACTATCAGTCCTCACCAGAGGACTCAGGAGCCATAAAAGTGCGAGACTTCACCAGCTGGACACAGCTGTCTCAATAGACTTCCTCTTGCTGCCCCTCATGATCAGCACCAGCATCTACCACCAAAGGCTCTGCCCAAATCAAGGACTCTGCCTTGCAAGACATTGATAACCATGGGATCAGTCCAGGACACTCTCCTTGTCCACATCACTCTCCTTGGGCTAGTTCCTTAATCCCTTTTTCTATCCCCTTTTCTCTTGATGTTGAACATTACTTTGCTCGATGTGGGAATTTTAATCTATAACATTTATATATGGATTAAGCATACCACATGTATGGCTTGCAATATTGACTGACTTGTGGATTGGCTTGCACCTGCATGCCCGTGGCTCTGACTAGCCAGTAAATGGGTCATACTGCAGAGAACTGCCTCCTTGGGAACTCCATGTAGCCCATGGCTTTTATGATTGAATATGCATCAGTAAAAGTCTGACCTTGTTGAAAGACACAAACATGCCTGGACCTGGTTATGTCTGACCTTGAGCCACTCACAACAATATCCCAGAATTACTTCTGATTACATCACAGGTCCACCTCTGACCCAATCACTGGGGCAGGGGGTGGAGCGATACACTGATTGATTTAGGTCTGGGTCCCCTGCTCACCTGTGGAGCCCAGTGCTAAATCAGCTTCCCATGTAAAACCTAGACTCAGGGGAGGGGTGATTCCCCAAGGAAACTGGAGCTCTCTTACCAGAAGAGGAGAAAATGAATATTGGAATGCCACACAGAAAAACATTCCCTAAAATATTTTAATAAAAACATTGTGCTTCATATTTGTACATAAGACAATTACAGAGAATGCCTAGTAAATAATATTAGCTAACTAATATATGTAAAGTGCTCTAGCGATAGAAATTGCTTTCATATAAGCTATATCATTTTATTTTCATTATATCCTTATAACTGCAAAACACTTACACAAAGCCATCCAGCTGATTAAAACAAAAGCCAGAATTTGAATGTGGATCTTCTAATCCCAACTCAGTACTCAATGTTGCCCCTTTCATGAAATCTCTGAGAGGCTAGTGTGGGTTTAATACTGTGGATTATGATTAAATGTGCCCTGGAAGCAATTTTGCCTTAAGGAAGGCATTAGTAACCACAGGAGTTCAGGTAGCAACACCTTTCTGCCGTTTACTTTGAGAGAATGTTAAACTTTCCTTTGAGTGTGGACATTCAGAAACATACTATCCCAAAACTTCTTTACTATACCATAGTTGGACATTGCTGGTGGCAATGTAAATTGTTGGTCCACTTCTTTTCTTTTTCTTATGATGTATTTATTTTCTTATCTTTTGATTGCTGTATCATAGTTGTACTTATTTGGTAGGGTACATGTGATATTTTGATACATGTATATACATTGTGTAATGATCAAATCAGGGTAATTGAGATATACAGCACTGCAAATATTTATCTTTTCTTTGTATTGGAAACATTATAATTCTGGTCCAGTCTTTTTTTAATTGATACATAAGATTTGTACATATTTATGGAGAATATGCAATATTTTGTTACATGCATAGAATGTGTAATGATCAAGTCAGGGTATTTAGGATATCTGTCACCTGGAACATTTATGATTTCTATGTTCTGGGAACATTTCAAGGCTTCTCTTATAGCGATTATGAAATATGCAACACATTGTTGTCAACTATAGTCACCCTGCTCTGCTAATATGTTCTAACTTATTCCTTCTAACTGCATGTTTGTACCCATTAGCCAATATCCCTTAATCCCCACCACCACACACACATAAACACACACACACACCAGCCTCTGGTAACTATCAGTCTATTCTCTACCTCCATGAAATTAACTTTCTTAGCTCCCACACAAGTGAGAAGATGTGATATTTGTCTTTTTGTACCTGTCTTAGGCAGAGGCAAGATGGTCCAGCCTGGGAAAGTCTCTGATGAACAGATCAAAAATGCCTGCTGATTGATCAAAGGGCCAAGATCTAAACATCTGAGCACAGGTCAGAGTTGATGTTCTCGGGAAGGGCATATGAGAGGTAAGTCAAATGTTAGTCCAGACCTGGATAATCAACTCACAAGAAAGGGACGGGGGATCTAGGGTGTAGGGTGTCTATCAAATCAAGTACAAGTCAGGCCTTCAATAAAGAGGGTAAATCAACCTCAGAGAGGCACAAAAGAGTTATTTTCAGGGACCTTGTCACAGGAAAACTACTGTCTAGAAAAAAATTTCAAACACTGGGCCATTTGTGTGCCAGGGAAAAATTCTATCTTTGCAAAACTTAGATTCAAAGTAAAGATTCCAGTTACTGGGATACACTGAGAACTGATACACTGGCCCATCACTGGTCAAGGGCTGCCCTAGAGGGAAGTAAACTCCTAGGCACTTCTGGGAAAAGCAACTCCAGCAGCCTGAGTGTGTCCCTTCGAAAGAAGAGCAACAGGTACTAGCTGTTGTAAGCTAAAGCATACTGAAGCCAGGTGGAGATGGAAGGCCCAAAAACCAAATTGTAAAAAGCGATTCAAGGGTATGATGGCTGTGTAATGTATCAATTTGGCTACACCGAGCAACATTTACTAGAATTTCTGTCCATCTATGTTTTCAGTTAGGGAGCACCAAAAAATGCACTTCATGCAAGATTTGGAAGCCAAAAGTAAGGCAATGGCCATTTTTATGTTTTGTACTCGGAAGATTGAGACAGGCACTTTTGTAGCTCTCACTTGTTGTTTACCTGCTGGTTCACCTTTCTGTGAAGCAGCAACCAGATCTATAACTAACCCTTAGATAAGGAAACTCCACTCTCCTGGATCCTCCTGCATCTTCTCCCACTGCTGGGTCAGGTGTGTGTTTAGCAGCACGATGGATGACTCCAGCTTCTCCTCCAGGACACCCATGATGTTAAGATGGGAGGCAGAGAGAATTGATGTGGGTTCCAGTTTATCTTCATGGGTTCCAGCTTATGCTTGTTGGAATGCAGCTAGTCCTTGTTCTTCCCAACTTTATATTTTTAAAGAAAAAATAATCAATGATACTATTTAAAGAGCCATAAGGCAGAATTTATTCAGGGGGACTATCATGATAGGCATATAGGGGGGCTACCATGATGGAATTTGGTTGTAGAGAAGTGAGATGAGGCTCAACTCTGATACAATAAGGAAAGGTAAAGATTTATAGCCAAAAAGAAGGGGACCGGGGGCAGAAGATGGAAAATTATTAAAAGAAAACATCAGGAGTGAGGGAGGATTCTGTTTAAACTGACCTAACAGAATTCTTACTGAAGACAGGCCAGGGTGATCAGACATCACCTAACGGATGTGGGGAAGAGGAAACTGATCAGATTCTGCCTAAAATGACTTTGCAAGATTCTTGATAAAACTGGGCAATGCAAAGACAAACACAAAAGCCCAACAGTCAGATGAGAAAAGAGTTCAGAGGAGCCTGGTTACACTTTGATCAAGGAGAGAATCTTTGTCAATGTCCATCTTCCCTTCCCAACTGCCTGCCTGGCAGACTTCAAGATCCATCACCAGATACAAAGACGACAGCCTTACAGAGACTCTGTAACCAGCTCCCACAATTGCATAAGGTGAGATCCCTATTTTAAGAAACTCATATATATAAGTATGGAGATACATAAACGTGTGTGTGTGTGTGTGTGTGTGTGTGTGTATCCTAGCACTGCTATTTCCTTAACTGAACCCAGATACAGAGGGTATCCGGGTAGAGGACTGACATCTTCTGCCAAAGTCTAGTATGGGTTAATTTTTTTTCAAAAACATTAAAAGCTGTACTTCATGAAAATCTAATGTAATCTAATTAATGTTTAATTTAAGTGTTAGTCCACTGCCACAAGACAAGATTTATAAACAAAAGTCTAAAGTACAGTAGCAGGAAATCCTCAAAAAAACAAAAATTATGAAAAAACTTATTTACTGTGAATAAAATGAATGCTTATCAGTAAGACTGGAGACTTTTCCTAATTGGGTAGTTTAAAACTCATTCCCACAGATATTCTTAATAACCTAGCAATAGATTTTCCTGAGCATGTCAATTTTAATAAATCTTTTGATTCTATCACTTGACATTAATTTTACAAATTTTATTTCTAAACAATTTAGTTTACTGGTTGGGAAATTGAGAAATATTCTTACAAAGAAAAAAGTGCTAACTTTACAGCACAAGTTATTTGCTTTGGAAAGTGGAATCACTCAGTAACTGAATAAAGAATAACTATAAATATTTAGTAGTTTTATGTTCTGATGCAACTCTGCATCAATCTGTCACACTGATAGATCCATTAACAATTTAAGCCTGGAAAGTGAGGTCTATACAAGCTCTGAATTATTCATTTCACCATAAAACTGTGCCAACATCTCTAGAAGGTGTATCTGTTGGTGGTAAAGTTCCACTAATGTGCATTTATATTAGTAGCAGAAAAAATGACAGGGAAAACCACCATGTCTCTCTCTTATGCTCTGGATCAGAGCAAAATGCTCAGTCTGTAGAGAAAGTTCCCATCTTTATAATGAAAATCTGAACAGTGTTGCTATTCATAAAGGAAGCAGGCACTATTCTCGGATTTCTCCTGATTTGATGTAACGGTAAAAGCAATCACCTGGACTCCTGTGTTCCAGTCTAAGATTAGGATCGTCACACAAAAGCAAGATGATGTAATGAACAATAAGTTTAGTAGCAAAGTCAAATTGAATTCAAATTGTTGTTAAATTTATATACATCTAACTAGAAAAAGAGTTAATGGGAGACGCATTGAGGTGGGCTTTCTACCTTTGCTGTTGAATCTCTTTGCCTTTTTGTAAGCTGACATTTATAAGGATTTGCTCTGTGTCAAGACCTAGGATCATTTTCTTTTTACATATATCATATTTAATCCACAACTCTGCCAGGTGGGTGCCATTATTCTCTCCCAGTTTAAAGATGAGGAAAGTGAGGCTCAGAGTTGAACAACTTTTTCCAAGGTCAACTAGGAAGGGTGGTGCTGGGATCTGCACTGACACTGTCCCACAAGTCTGTGCCCTTAGTGACTTCTCCATATGGCTTCAACTTTGCAAAGAGTAAATATAGAAAGACTACAAAGAAAATGGCTACTTCACATCATGGTTCTTGTTTTAGTCTGCTATAAAACAGATCAACCCAAGCGTAGTGAGATATAACAGTAAGAATAATTTTTATCTCATAATTTCACATATGTGGGTCAAGAATTTGGAAGTGGCTTGGCTGGGTGGTTTTGGCTCAGGTCTCTCGTGAGGTTGCAGTTAGGTGTCCACTGGGGCTTCATCTTTAACTGGGGCTGTAGGATCTGCTTTCTCCAAGGTGAATTACTCAGCTGTCAGAGTGGTCCTGGCTGTTGGCAGGAGGCCTCAGTTTCCCTCACACTATGATTTCTACAGTATCCTATTGGTCGCACAGGCCAACCCTGCTTCAGTGAAGGAGGAGACTACACAAGGGTGTGAATACCAGGAGGTCAGGATCCGGGGGACATCTTGGAGGCCAGTTACCTTGGCCCTGCTACTATTCCTCTGGCAGTTAGCAGTTAGCAGATTACCTTCTGCCTGCGACAGTGATTCAGTTGCCTCTTTGGCCATGCAGAGTTGGAAAGTCAGGAACTTACTGCAAAACTCCTGAACCTAAGAGTATCTTTAGCTGGTGGCAGGAATGCCAGCAAACTGAAAGCAGGTGAGCTCAGACTCAGCTACAGGAGATGAGGGAGGGTTTTCTACCCTGTCTGGAATGGGCGGCCACAGTAAACAACAGCCGTCAGAGAAAGATGCTTTTAGAAGATGGATTTTTCAGAAAGAAAAAGGTAAGCATTAAAAAAACAGTTGAGAGCAGCGCATAGAGGATGTGTCAACTACAGGAGGGAGGAGGAACACAATGAAAACTGAAGAACAAGGGAAAGTGTATGGGCAGAAGGGAAAGCAAGTTTAAAAGGGTTTGAAGCAAAGGCATCAAATCCCCAAAGGCTGAGGCACTGACAGTGAGTCAGTAAGAAGGAGGCCTTGTACCCAGCGCACCCTGCACAGTATGAGGGCAGGAGATCAGAAAGAGGGCAGACAGGCAGAACCAGGGCACACGCCCAGCACTGCAGGCATGAGAAGAAAGATTACCTCCTGGTTGAGGAGGCTTGCAACCAAAACTAAGCCTAAACCTCGACAGGATATACTTTCAAAAACAATTTTATTGCAAAAGTAGTATGTGTGTCGAAAATTCAAATGGTATAGGAGTAATAAGAACATAAAGTAGAAAGCCACCATGCCCTAAAGATGACTACCACTTACAATTTGATATATATCTTTTCAGACCTTTTTTGAACCTGTAGCCACATAGAGAAATATATGAGATTTCTCTGTATATATTGTGTTGCACTTGCTTTTCTCACACAATAGCATAGATTTGACATCTTTCTGTATCAGTCAGTACTTATAGAAATGCCTTATTCTTTTTATGTTTCTTGTTATCCTGTCTTATGATTGTTGCATGACTTGTTTAACAAATCCCCTAACAAAAGACATCTGAATTATTTCTAGTTATTCACTACTACAAACAATGCTTGAGGAAACATCTTTGTACAAATATCCTTAGATATTTGTGGAAGTATTTCAATGGAAAAAGTCCCAGAAGTCAGATTGCTGGATCAAAGAGTAAGCACATTCAATTTTTTAATAGATATGGCTTTCCTGAAATGTTGTACCAATTTGCATGCATGTATTTTACATTAAATATCTATGGCTAATTTCCAAACAAACTAAAAGCTTACTCATAACATTGTCAAATAGTTCTCAGTCTAGTGTATCATGGTAAAAATTCCCTGCATTCAGAAAGAGTCATTACATTGTAAGGTAAAATATATCCAATGAGCAAGGCATTGTACTTCCTCAAGTAATTGTGTATGTGTTTCCACAGATTTGAGATGTACACGTTAAATGCTTTCCAGCTACAAAATAGTTCTAGTCCAAAAGCCACAGTATCTCTTTGACTTACCCTGTACTTTCAATACCCAATATTCTTCAGGAATTCCTTCTATTAAGAAAAAGTATCTGACAAGCCATGATCACTTTAGTGTGTATTGGCTTCATTTTTGACCCTTTATGGGAATATTTGCATTTAAAATTGAGTGCAGAGAAATTAATTTATAACAGTGTTATTTCTGATGGATGTGGTAAAGAGGATTTACACAAATAGAAAGGGAGTTGAAAGTCACTAATGACAACTTCACAGTTGCCTAAGCAACTACTTCCAGGAAATGAGTGGAAGTTACCACTATTCACTCTGGGACATGTCTGATAGCATAAGTTTGTGGTCCCAATCAATAGACTAGTTAAATAGTTACTACCAGCCACCCTTCTTCCTTTCCCTGCCCTCCTTTGCCCCTCCATTCACTTATGTGCTGGGATTCACCACGGGCAGACAAGCACAGCAGTCAGGGGACCCAGCCCTCCCTGGATCCTTGGAAGAACTGCTCTCTGAGTGTAACCAGCCTCCCCAGTGACTTTACGTCAAGTCACCTCCCAGATGCCTTCGAGGCTTAAAGGAAATGAGAAGCACCTCTGCTTCACTAAGAACTGAGGACTACTGAATTGGTTAAAATTTTATTTAAGTCAATCTTCAGGATGATGGGAATGCTTTGCTTCGCACAAGTAGTTTTTGTACTTCTGTCTTATCTATTTCTCTGTCTGGTCATAAATGTTGTTAACTTAATTTTAGGCAGACATTAAAGCACCTATTCAATATCCATTAATCTCTCCCTTAAGGATTACTATGACTTCGTATTTCTCTCCCCTCATGTCCTCCCATCAGTTCCTCCAGCTTAAGTGGTGAGAGGGAGGGAGAGAGGAATAGAAAGAACTGGGCTCTGAGGTGGGCAGCTCTGGGACGGTGGCCTGGCTGGCCCAGGTGCTCAGTGGCAAATCAAGTAGGATTCTTATAGAGTGAGTCACACTACCCCAGCCCAATATAGAAAACCAGCATACTTAGTTACAATCCTAAATACCCCAAAATTTCCCCCTTCTGTAGTGTGAATTTGTTGCTGGGAGGTGACTGTCCCACCATAGACTTATTTCTCAATACTTCTTGCAACTTCCCAGATGTGACATATGACTGGTTCTCACCAATGGGATATGAGTAGAAGTGATATGTTCCATTCCAGAATTTTCCATTAGCTAGAAGCAGAAGACAGAGGATGATGAGATGAGAGGAACCCAAGTGTCTGAATTACCATGAGTTAGAAAGCTTCCTGTTGAGCAAGATTACACACATCAGACTGTTATATGGAGAAGAAATAAATTTTGACTGTGTTAAGCCACTAAATGTTTGCAGTTTGTTTATTATAGTGGCTAGTTTCACCCTAACTAAGGATTAAACTCATGGAACAAGGGACAAGAACATATACTCCCTATACTCTGCTGTTAAGGAAAAAAGCATTTGGAAGTTTTCCAACTCACAACACTTAGAAGGAAAAAGCAGTTGGGGAAACGGTTTTAACCAGCAATTAACACATGCCAGGGTGAGCACGAACAAGTCCAGGGTCTCAGAGTAAACGATCTACTCTTTGTTTCCCTGGTTTCCCAGCATATTTTACTTCTGCGGGCAGGGAGTTGTTAGAGAGCAGGGAAGAGAAAGCAGGCTAATCTGAGCACATGGGGGCTCTACATTCCTGGGGTGGACCAGTAAATAAGGCCACAGATAAAGTTTTTAATTACATAATCTGGGGGTGGAGGAGGACGGTCAGAGAGCATTCTCAATACACTATAACACCAGACAGAGTGAGATAACTGATGGTCTGTATGTATGGTGAAGGTCAACGAGAACCCCGGGGAAAACTTCACAGCCCTCTGGAGGTCATGGAAAGCTGAGGAAAGGAGGGCACTGGAGATTTTTTCTGAAGACAGGGCTTGACTTTGACAGGGGGACAACTTTTACGGAAAAAGGCCCGGTAAGGACATGGTGATTCTTTTTGGAATGGTCATTCTTTTCCTCTACAAACCACTTCACCACATTTCAGATCACTTTCATAAGCCTCACCTCCTCGCATGTTTGCTTACAGCCCTGGGGGGTGGGCGGTGAGTCCCCCTGTTCAACCTGCCACAAGATCTATGATATAAATGTAATGCTTGCACTTTGTTTCCTTATCTTCAGTTAAAAACTCACATTCCTTACTTTATAAAATGTGTATCTGCAGAAAGCCACTTACATTTATTTAGCCACATTAGCTCAGTTGAATTACAGTACTACCAGTAGGTTTATTCTACATTTGCCTTTAGTTATAAATCCTTCTGATTTTATATTTCCTGATTCAGACATAAAACCTTTATAAGAATATATATAAAAATCAGACCAATTACTTCACATGGGATCAGAAGCCTTTGGAGGACTCTGTCTAATCTAGTCTCCATTTCCTATCTCCAAGGAGCAGCCTTGGGCTTTAGGTCAAGTAATAACAGCTGTAAACTTCAGCAGTCAATAGAAGTAAATATAGTAATATGTTATAATCAGGACTGGAACCCCTCATGGGGTACCTTCTTGTACTGTAAGCTTGAGCATTTGGAGGGTCCCATCAGCAGCAAGAAGCTTGAGAAGAAAGATAAGTAGCTGAAGCCTCTGGGAACATTTTTACATCAAATCTAAATATAAATCTCTTTTTGTATAACATATAAACAGCTATCGTATTCATATAACACACACACATGCACATACACATAAACACACACACACCATTGAAAGGAAGAACAATTAAAGGTGATTTCATTTTCATTTGTTCTCCTAATATTTTAGGCACTGACCATCTTTGAAGCAGACCTTGTACTTCTTTCATGTTCTCAGTTATTATTATATAATATTTATTTCAGGAGAGTGTTCACCTCGCTGATCCAGGACACCACATCCACATGGTGAACACTCAGGTAGAGGTGAGTTCACTAGCACCCACGGAAACCAGGGAAAACCCTGAGCTGGGCTGGCTATTGGCTACTAGAACTCAGGTCGGTGCAGCAAGCCTTGCAGAGGGACAAGGAGGCAGGAAGGGCGAGGCAAGTTTAGCATCAAGAAGTTAGAAGCCATTCCCATGAGAGGTAATGAGTTCAGCCAATTCCAGAGTTAGAGAAGGGCTGAAGGGCTAAATCTGAGCTTTATCCTCATCCCACAATGTGCTAGCTCTATGATCTTGGGCAGTTATTTGATCTCTCTACACTTTGGCCTTTTTATCTCTAAAGTTGGTGTGATAATAATACCTAAGGTCTTTAGACCAGTGTGTTAGTTTGCTAGGGTTGCCATAACAAAGAAGCACAAGCTGGTTGGCTTAGAGAACAAAAACTTATTGTCTCACAGTTCTTGAGGTTAGAAATCTGAAATCAAAGTGTCAGCGAGGTTGGTTTCTTCAGAGCTGTGAGGGAAGGATCTGTTCCAGCCTTTCTCCTTGGCTCCTTCCCACCCGTCTTTCCTTTACGTGTGCCTGTCTCTGTATCCAAATATCCCCTTTTATAAGGACTCTAGTCACATTGGATTAGGGGCCCACCCTACTCCAGTATGACCTCATCTGAACTAATTACACCTGCTACCACCCTATTTCCCAATAAGGTCATGTTGTGAGGTGATGGGGATTAGAGCTTCAACTTATGAATTTGGGGGAGGGAGACACAATTCAACCCTTGACAATCAACTTGCAATAAATGTTAGCTGCTGCTTTCTTATGATTACCCCATTGTTTTTGAGCATGGTTTCAGGCCTCAAGGACAGCTCTAGCTAGACTGATGTCCAATGGTGGAGGGCTCTGGACAAATTGGCATCTGCATCAGGCTCTGCTGCTGAATGAAGTCTTTGATTCTGAATCACACACATCTGGTCAACTGACCCCACTACAGAGTAGAAACTTGAAGGCCAGGTCACATGAGACCTATGGGACATTCAGAAAAATTTTTATTTTATCTTCTGGGTCAGTGATTCTCAAACTTCAGTGGGCATACACCCAGGGAGGTTATTAAAAACACAGATGCCTGAGATACAGCCCTGGAGATTCGGATTCAGCAGAAGCCACCAAGGTAGGGCTCAGGAATTCATGCTCCTATAATACTTTCCCTTCCATATCCAAGGCTGATATCATTAATCAATTGTAGAATTCTGTATTGTTCAACCTAGGAATGAGCACAGAATCCTTCTCAACATGGCATCCCAGGAAACTACTAATAATTGGTGGTGAGATGAAATCAGCTTGTAATTCCTGCCCAAGCCTTAGAAGAGGTCTGGGTTGCCTGGCTGAAGGAGCCACACAGTGTACACAAGATCCGGGATTATCGATGCCTGAAAGAAAAGCTGTAACTTTTGCACATATTCAGGGTCCTCTTTGTCCTCCTCCTTCCCTGCCCTGGGTTCTGTTGGGTGGATGAAAGTATAGTGAAATGTAAGGTCAGACCAACTATCTTGAGCAACTTAATCAAATCTCTGGCGTGGGCAACTTGGACCTGCGCAGCAGGGATCTTGGCACTGGCTAGTGTTGTGACCTTGGGAAACATCTCTGGGCTTTGATTTCTGTATCTGTAACATGTGTCATTAGGCCAGGTGAGTGAGTGGGTTGTTATTGCTCTAATAGAACTGATTCTGAGTGCTGGGATTAGTAAAAATTCAGGGAAATGAACTATGTTGTCAAGCATTCTAAGCAAATAAAAGCTAAAGAACAAAACAAAGTGGGTTCAGTGAACAAATTAACATTTGAGTGCCTACTGTGTGGCTAAAAGCTTTATATGCTTTATAATCTCTCACTCCATCCCTATGAGCTATGTAGGTGCTGTTGTAAGTATTTTTCAGATGAGAAAACTGAGGCTTAGGAAAGTTGAGATAATCTGCCCAAGATAATACACCTAATAAGAAAAGGTTCTGAAATTCAAATATCTTTTTGACCCCAGTGGCCACTCTTTAAAGTATATTCAAAATCCTCAAACACATTCTAGAAATGTGTTTAAGATTAGAAGCCTTATGATATTGAGTTATATGAAATTGCAAATATTCAACCATTTTTGTCCTATATAAATGGCAATTTCAAAAGTTCAACCTAATAGTTCACTCACAGGTGACCTTTGCATATTGGCTATTCTCAAGTGGATTTCCTTTGCTCCCCTACCTTCCTCCAAGCATCTTCCTTGAGTGAGCTGATCCTGGCTGGTCTCTAAGTCCTGAAGCTTACTAAGCTTGGCAGGGTGTTCAGAAGTGACCCTGGATCCTAGAAATATAGAACTTCTATCCACCAACAACCTAAAGTGACCACAGAATAGCTCAAATCCCCATCTCAACTTTCTTGAAATCTGTGAAGGAGATCAAATGTGTAATTCCCAGCCAACCACATCACTTTCCTATTCCACATCAGCCACAAAAGCCTCCATTCAATGCTTTCCTCTTCCTCTCTCCTCTCCCCTACTCCCCATTCCTTTATTTTGTGTATTGACTTAGATGCTTAGAAAGGATCTTGCCTCTTTAGTTGGGTAGGAAGAGGGGAATTGGGCTAGGGATTAGAGGATTTTCAATAGAGACCTGGAAGGAGAGGATGTTTTGAACATCCCCATGCATCTTTGTCCATTTTGTGTTGCCATAAAGGAATTTCTGAGGCTGGATAATTTATAAACAGGTTTATTTGGCTTATGGCTCTGCAGACATATGGTGTTGGCACCTATCTGCTCAGCTTCTGATGAGGGCTTCAAGCTGCTTCTACTCATGGTGGAAGGCAAAGGGAAGCCCTGTGTGCAAAGATCACATGGAGGGAGAGAGAGAGAGAGAGAGAGAGAGAGAGAAAGCAATGGAAAGAGGAGGTGGTAGGCTCTTATTAACGACAAGCTCTCATGGGAACTAATATAGTGAAGAACTCACTCAACTCCCACCCCAAGGAGGGCACTAATGTAATCATGCATGAGGGATCTCCCCCCATGACTGAAACGCTTCTCACCAGGCTCCACCTCCAACACTGGGGATCAAATTTCAACATGAGACTTGTAGGGGACAAATATTCAAACTATAGCACCATGTCAATAATTTCTCTCCTAAAACACAGACTTCAGGTTTGTTTGTTTGTTTATTTTTCACATACATTCTTCTCTGCTTAGGTGGAGCCCCAAAGAATAAAGACTTTCTTTGAATAAGGACTTACTGCTGGTGTGTTTTCTACATTTTGGAGGATTAGTTGACTTCAAAGACCAAGATTTGGCAAGAACAGATTCTCCTAAGAAAAGGAGGGAAGGAAGACAGGCTTGGAGTAAATGGAATAGAGAGACACGTAAGTGGAAAGTTCTGAGCCACGTTTGAAAGAGGTTTTTTTTTTTTTTTCTTTTCAGTAAAAATGATAGGATAGCATTTATTCATGTTTTTTCAACAGGATAATTGGTGTCACTTTGCAAAGTGTATAGACGTACTTGACTTGGCTTGCTATTACAGCACATGCATCCAAATTTAAACAACACAGAGAATACCCTCTAGCTTAGACCTTACACAATGGTCACAATTTGTATTCCTAAAATGTTCACTCTTGTCTCCCTTCTCTCTCCCTCTTTCCTTCCTCAAGTATCTCACTCTATCATCTGCCACATCCTGGTTGTTTAGTTAGCACTTGCCCATTTACTGATTTTTTTTTCTTTCTTTTCTGTTTAGAGGCAGTAGGGCATATGCAGATCTGTTTTGTACCTGAATATCACAATTTACTGAGTCTATAAACATGGGCAAGTTCTTTAATATCTTTAAGTAACAGTTCCCATAAGTGTAAGACAGGAATGGTTCGCACTACCTCCCAGAATGATTGAGAATATCAACTAAGCTAATGCTACTAAAGCCCTGCCTGTCACACATCAGACACTCACAATAGGCTAGCTACTGTTTTGACTATTAAACTATAAAACCCTGGAGGCAGGACCTGTATCACCAGCCTTTCGATACCCCTAGCACCTCCCCCAGTGTTTGGCACGTGATCTACAAATGCTTGCTGTTGCAATGCTCTGGCTGTCGACTGTTAGGATATTCCAATCATTTCTTTAGAAAGGAGTTTTCTTGCTTACTTTCACTAAGGAAATTTACAAGCAGATGTCACATGGACCTTTATCCCATCACTTACACAATCATGCAAACACATTCACACAGACTCTTCCACTTCCAACTGGTGCTAGTTGAGACTTATGTACATTTAATAAGATGAGAAACAATTTTCCAAAGGTCAAGGCAATGATGAAAAAGCAGCCTCTTGCGAGAAACCAAGTTAGGGGAAAAGATCTACATGAAGAAATATCTATATGGATGTGGATGTGCCACTGTTTTGCACAGTCTTGCAAACCAAAAGTAAAGTATAAGAAGATATCCTTCTGTTGAGAAAATATTCTTACTATTTCTTTAAAAAGAAAAGTAATACAACAAAGGAGTAGAGTGGAGGGATAGATATATACAGCCAAAGGCACAGTGATGCCTTGGAGAGGGGATGAAAAGTTGAGTGACTCCTACACTCCTGGCCCAGTTTGAGATCATTTAATTTTCCCAAAAGATGTGCTCAGCTGTCCTCCCTGCACCTGAAGTGGAGACTGGTTATGCCCTGCTGCAATCCCACAGCTGCCCTCTGGCTTCCTCTTCTGTCCTGCTGAGTAGAGGAGCTGCAATGCTGAAATGAGCCACAAGCTTAGAGAATAAAAAGAAGCACAGCCAAGTGACCAGACTTGAGAATGAAGACAGTATCCCCAAAGCCATTGCTCCAACCTTATTAAAGGTACAGCAGATGTGAACTGCCTCAGAGATGGCCCCTCCAAGTGACACCCCACCAACGCTACAGGAAGGCCTAGCTGGGTGAGCCTTCCTTGTGGATCAAGGCTTTGCCAATCTCCAAGCTGTCCTATTTCTATCAGAAAGCACATACTCCCTGGAAGGGTGTTAGCTATTAACACTTAAATGATGCCTGCCTTAAGGGTAAGCCTGGAGTTTTAGAAAGACTTTCATATGCACATTTCCTTGCTTCTCAAAGGGTCTGGACCATAACCGGAAGCTTCTCCTGGTGGTTTAGAGGGGCCCAAGCTTTAGAACCACTTGATCTCATAGTCTTACCTCCAAAATTTCTGATTAGTCACCTCTGGAAAACTTTTGCCTTCTTTGTCTGATTGACTAGTGGTTTTGGTTTATTTTTATTTTTCCTTTCTTAATTAAAGTTTTTATTTTAAAACAATTGTATATCCATATACAATTGTGAAAATAAAGCAGAGAGATCCCTTGTGCCCTCTACCCAGTTTTCCCCAAGGGTAACCTCTTGCAAAACTGTAGTACAATATCACAACCAGGATCTTGACTTTGATACACTCAGAATACAGAACATTTTCATCACCACAAGGATCCCTCACCATTGTCCTTTGGTAACCACCTACTTCCTTCCTGCCCCATCTCCTCATTAGCCCCTCGGAACCACTAGTCCATCTCTATAATTTTATCATTTCAAGAATGTTATATAAGTGGAATCATACAGTATGTAAACTTTTGGGATTGGCTCTTTTCTCTTAGCTTAATTCTCTAGGGATTCATCCAGATTGTTGTATGTATCAATAATTGGTCCCTTTTTATTGCTGAGTAGTACATCCATTTCAAGGTATGGGTATACCACAGTTTGTTTAATCATTCACCCACTGAAGAACTGGGTTATTTCCAAATTGGGGCTATTGCAAATAAATCTACTCTAAGCATTTATGTATAGGTTTTTATGTGAAGATAAGTCTTCTTTTTTCTCAAATAGATGCTCAGAAGTGCAATTGCTGGGTTGTACAGTTCCTACAAAATTAGTTTTTTTGAGAAACCACTAAACTGTTTTCCAAAATAGCTGTACCATTTGACATACCTACCAGAAATTTATAAGTGATCCAATTTCTCCACAGCCTCACCCGCAGTTGGTGTTGTCAGTGTTTTTTATTTTAGTGATTCTGGTATGTAGGTGGGGACATCTCATTGAGGTTCTAATTTGCATTGCTTTAATGGCTAATGATATTTAACATCTTTTTTTTTTTTTTCATGTGCTTATTTACCATCTGTATATCCTCTTTTGGTACAATGTCTCCTTGTGAACCAAATAGAAATTTTAGAATTGAAAAATACAATAACTGAAATAAAAGATTCCGTGGATGGATTCAACAGCAGAATGGAGGCGGCAGAGGAAAGAATCAGTGAACTGTAAGAGCAATAGAAATTAGCAAATCTGAGCATTTGAAAGGAAATAGATTGAAGAAAAAAGGAATAGATCCAGACTTGTAGGGGAAAAAGTACTGAAGGGTAAGTAGTTTTGAGATGTAAGAAATTGTGAACCTCTGTAAGGGTGATGGGCCTGAAGTGAAGGAGATATGGTGATTAGAGGTCTAGAAGATGAGCTTCCAGTTCCCATCTGCTATGTTCTCCTCTCTGGACAAAATTACTATCAAATGCATTGGTCTATTACCTTGGCCTCTCTTTGTCTGGCAGACAAAGTGAAATAATTAATGAAAAGTAAGTAGACAAAACAAAGAGAATAAAAATATAATACTTTTCACATTAAATGTGGCATCTGAGTTGGACAGGATCAAGTTCACCAAGAAGGAAAGAATTGTTGCCATTCCTACGATATTGACACTGAATCTGTGAATGTTGAGTAGTATTCCTCACTTTTGCATCCAACCATTTCAGAATCCTCTCACGGTTACCACTTCTTTAGTAAACACACAGATTTGATGGACACCACTTTCACCGAACTTCCTCAACCACTTCCATTGCCCTAACAGAGTTGCTTGTAAGGTCAGAAACTGAATTATTGAAGAGAGAAAAAGAGAGTATATAATCTACTTTCTCCAGAAGAAAGTCACATACTATACAATGTCAGAAAAGCATGAAACAAAGACACACATCAAATAAATGAAAATCTCCCTCAGCCAGCATAGCACAGTGCATGCTGGGAGCGACATGCACCTCTGACCCCAAGCTGTCATGGAAGCTTCAGGATGGATGCAATCAATACCGACAGAGAGTCCAGGGCCTTTTTTTCCCCCTTCACAGAAACAGGAGTTCTTTTAGAAAGAACTTACCTTTCTTAGATTTTTAAGAAACAGCATGTTTCATAAAGGGATGGTTGAAGATTTGCCGTATTCTTTACCTCTAAAAAAACTTCCTCTCCAAAACGGTGGTGTTAGCAAAACTCCCTGTGCAGAACATTTGCTTCTCAGCTCTAATTATAGATCTGAAATTCAGGCAAAATTGAAAACAAAGATTCCGGAAGAGCCACGAGAAAGTGTCACAAGTTAATACAGTGTGATTTCCTTGCTTGCCTTCTTGTTCTCAAGTGATCATTGAGCAGGGAGGAACCGCACTACTTTCATACAGATTAACGTGGAGAGAACAAGGCTAAGGAAAATTGTGAGGGAAAATTTGTTCTTGAAAATCCTTGGTATCTTCTGACTTCCTTGCTCCCCTCTGCCACCGACAGCATTTCCTATTACACAGCATTCCATTAACCTCTTGTCCACCCCCACCCCAGCTTCTCGTTTCTGACTCTGATGCCCACCAGAGAGAAACACCAGGCATAGTCCATAATTTTGATGTATTGCTCACTTCTCTGCCATTGTCTCTCTCCTGCTCCAAGGTGCTGTGGTCAGTTAGCCAGCTCATTGGGGAAATCCAGACAAATGTGCCGTAATGCAGCTGAAACAAGCTTAGTGTGCTGCCTCGCCCAGGGCATGTGTATATTAATACAGAGCAGGTGACTTACCCACAGGAAACAAATTCCTGAGGATGGGATTACAGAGGCAAGACAATGTGGGGAATATCTGGAGGTAGCTCTCAACTCTCACTTAACAGGCAACCACTCGATCTGCTCATGCCTCAAGACTAACACTGTGTGCCAAGAATATGAAGAACAGAAGAGTAATGGACCCAAAATGCTGCATCCTTCAGGAAAATTCTGAAGTGGCAATTAGGAAAAACATTAGAAAAAAATTGGATGAGAAGTCAGGAAAATATTTGTGTGGTTTTTCACCTTGTGAGGAAACAAAATATCAGAATCAAAGAGAACATTAGAGCTGAAAGGAACCCTAGCAATCAACTGTTTTCACCGCCCTCATTTTACAAAGGAAAAAATGAAGCCCAGAGACTTGCTCAAGATTACACAGTGATTCTGTGTCAGAACCAGAATCAGAATTCCGTCTCCGTGACTCATTGTGCAGTGCTCCTTCTCGTACACCTCATTAGTGTCATCCAGTTTTGTGGATGGTCACTTGCCGTCTGTATCTGGTTAGATACTCACAAGTGAGGAAAAAGAACTTTCCGATGCTTTTATCCATACAGCACACATTACCATACCTGAATTCTGAATTTTTTACATTTCAATTCATCCCCTTCTGTAAAAGAGGATCTCTAATTGATGTTGACAAAATTACTGTCTGAAAAAGACCAGTCTAAAAAGAAGGACACAGGGCTAGGTATATTCTCTAAAAACACATGGGCAGATGTGGTGGCCAGCTGGCTTGGGGATGTCAATTTGGAAACTATCCAATTAGAAATGAGAAACTATAGTGCAAGTCACATAAAAATGAAATTAGTTCTTCCCACTTAGCTGGGGGAAAAAAACAATCCACTGCATCAAACAGATTGGTAACTCCCCATCCTCCCCTTTCAACATTACATCATGTCATCCCGCCTGGGAGAGCTCCAATTGTGGAGATCTGTGGCTCCCTCAGTCGTTCGCTGGTCCCCAGTTATCTCACAGCTGCTTCTTTATCAGAGAAAACATCCCCAACCCCACTCTGTCTTTACATTAAATGAAGCACAAAGCTCAGTCCAATAGAGGACCAAAAATGCCCTAAGAAAATAGTTCAAGTGTGGGATAGCAGTCAGCATTAATCTTCCCAGCCCCACCATGTGTATCATCTGCAGTGTAGACATAAAGCAACACAGGAATGGAATCAGCAAAATCCCCAAATCTACTTATTTACTCATGACAATCACCTGTGTCCTTGAAGGACACCTTGTTCCTTCTCTGGTCCACCTCACTGTCTTGCTGGCTTTGTTAGAAAATGCATATCTTCTCCTTATAACACCTTCCCCCAGTTTCCCATTCATAGAACTGGAAAATAAAAACTGTGATGTCAGCTTGCTAGAGTTTCATGAGATTGGTTTGTTTGGATTTGTTTCCACAGTTTTTTAATGATGAAGACATCTCTAATTCTTGTTCTCTGATGAATTCTCCCATTTCTTTACCCCCTCTCAAAATGCTGCAATTTCCAGAGAAACCAATCAACAGGTTGGCTTCAAATCATAATCTATAGATAGTTTGACCAAATGTTCTAACTATACACTATTGGGCAGCTCGATTTTTTCACAATCATAGCTTTTACATCTTGCCATGTCAATGTATACAAACAGGTAGGTAGGATGACCATGTACTTTATCCAAACAAAGACACTTGCTGAGTGCTAGGGGGTGCTATTAATAATTCAGTGGGACAACATGCATAAACTGGAAGTGTTCTGGTTGAATTAGAACATTTGGTCACACTATCTATAGATCTTGATTTGAAACTGACCTCTCTGTGTGCAGATAAGAGAGAAGCTTTGCACCGCTGATGCAATACATGTTTCATCTCTTTTCTCTGAAGATCTGAAAACTCAGCTACCATGGGAAAATAACATTCCCCCATTTTCCTACTGAAATCAACCTCAGAAGGTTAATGAGGCAATGTTCTGTCTTATTTACTTTTGAGATTTAGAACAGCAAGTTTGGTATCTCACCCAAAGACTCCAGAAATTGTCGGGTAGCACATGACTTACACTACAAATGTCCTAAGCACACACACTACTATGTGGTAACTAAAGCAAGGAGCCCAAGTGGTGACTTGATCTTCCTGTTTAATCAGTGAGGGCCTTTGCCTCTTGGATACTGACTCTTCTCTTATTGAAAACAAGAGAACAAAGCTAATACCAGTCAGTTGAATGGCTAAGTGAGCCAAGTGGGAGTTGGCAGAAGACTCTTTTCTGTTCTGGCGCACTGCCATTTGTTTGTGAAAGGTTTCTGGGTAGCATCTCCTCATTGAAATCAATGCAGATGACTTAACACAAATATTGACAAAATGAAATAGAACCAAATGGGAAAAAAAACTTGGGGGACTTTAGGCATAAATAATCAATACTCTGTTAAAGCTTTCCTTTTAAAATTGCATTAAGTGCAAAGAATAAAATGAATCAGGAAGAAACTGCACCAATTATCTCTCATTGAGTGCACCTAGAGCAGGAAATAAAGTCTTGGCATACAAATATAATTTAAATACCTTAACAATTTGAGCAGGATAACTTTGTTTAATGAATATGATATTTTGTCCTAAGTAAATAATAATAAAATAATAAAAATAAAGACAGTTTTTATTTATATCACTTTTTTATTTATACAAATTCAGATCAAAGTCCAATTGCATGAGTGATAAAATGTCAGTGATTCATTCTGGCAAAAAATTACCAAAGAAGATGAATTTGATGGGTGGGGACCTTCATGACCAAGTCCTTAGTGAGCTGGGCTCCACTCAGTGAGGCTTTAATATATCCCTATTAACCCATTCCCAAGAAAGCTTAAAATGAGAGGATTCTCAAGACATGACAATAATTATTACATCAACCTCTTATAAGGCACTGCAATGAGGCCTTTCTTTGGTTAAAGCACCAACTATGCACAGAAACTGAGCCAGATTCTCCCAGGATTTTTGTTACTCCCTAATCATTGGATATATTTGATCATTGCAGACAACCCCTAAGCAACTAGTATGTTGTTCAAGTACCACAGCAGAAAAATGCAAGTTGGCGTCTATTTTCTTTTGGGGATCAATAAAAAAATAATCTTTTAGGTAGGCTTTTCCTATTTCAGGCCTCACTCCACAGATTGTGCTAAAGTATTAGGGGAGGAAAGGTTGCTAAACCTCCCCCAGCTCCTTCCTCTGCCAAATGGAGATGAAAAAGATTCTATCAAGCACAGGCCAGCAGCCTCCAGCTCTGAAGGAGAATGGGCCAAGGTGCTTCTCCCTGAACCTGATGAGAGGTGATCACCATAACAGTGGTGAAGGACTTCAGTACAGACATCATGAATTGAGGCCAAATATGGCTTACAGCTCAAAGTAGTCCCTACATCAGCTGTAGGGAGGTGAGACCAAGTCAGCCAAGGAGCATGAGCACAGCTTTCCCAAGGCAAAAGAGAATAGCCACCAACTTTAGCCATCTGTCTCCAGAGCAAGCAGCAACCAGATGGACAAAGGGTGTTGGCCTAGAGACCAGAAGGCCCTAAGGCCCCTGGTTCTTCCATGTTGCCCTGGGACCATGTAAAGCCACCTGCATATCCCTAAACAACATTTTAGAAATGAAACATCAAAGTGAACAGAGGTTAGGAGGCTATCTGAGAAGCTGAGCATTTTTACCCAACAGACTCAATACTATCTAAGGGAGCTATTTAATTTATGAAATTGGACTAATATGGAATTGGACTGGACAGTTAAATCATTTTCCCCATTGGGTTGGGAGTTGGCCAGAAGGCCAGACTTCTTAAAGACAAAATAAAGATATTACATTTTTCTCTAAACATCCAAGTTAGAGTAAGTTAAATCTGTAACCACACTGCAAATATATAAAGTGCTTAGCGATGTGCCTGCTCTATAGAAAATGATCAATAAATGGTAGGTAGGTTACATAGGTTAAGTAAGGACTAAGAAAAGGCCGCTGGATTCAGCAATTAGGAAGATATCATTTTCTTTTGGGAGAACAGTTTCAGTAGAATGATGGGGATGGAAACTAGCCACAGAATGTGTTCAGTCTAACTGTGAAAGCCATTCTACTCCGCCTCCTACAACGCTCAGCAGAGCTCTCATTTTCTGCAGAGGCAGGAAGCGGTGTAATTAGAATAGAAGATGAAGTCCATCAACACTCCTGGGTCAAGGCTCAGTATTATCATCTATTGAGTTGAAGTATCCCTTAAGGGAGTTTAAATCCTATTTCTGGAAATTGACTTCAAAGCAATTCTCTTGACGAGAATGAGTTTTTTGCTACTTGTGAGATGGCAGATAAATATGAAAAAAATTATACATTCCAAAGCTATAGCCATGAATTTTTCATTTAAAAACAATCCTGAAAAAAATTAGTTCATTCTGTACACCCTAAAATTGTGGTTTTAAAGTCGAGGCTTTCACCACCTCACAGTTTGGAAGGAACTCTTGATTTTCTCACAGCACTTTCACCTCTCTTAGTGGAAAGTAAAGTTTGCTATTCGCTCATGCTCCCAGGCATAGAGGTTTCCTAATGACCAGTGCATAGTGATGCTGCTGCTCCCTGAGCAGTGCAAATCATTCATTCAGCCACGGAGTAGTCATTCTTAGAGAAATTGTGAGGGAGGGAGGTTGGTCCTGAACACCCACACTTCCCTCTCTGGGATCACATATCCTTATTTTACCATTGTTCCAACCTCACCAATACACAAAACCCTCAGTCCTTCCCTTTGCCCAGGCATCTCCCCCACAACTGCTCCTCTTCCTCAAACTCAAGCAGTGGCCCCCGGCCTGCCCTCACCTCTTTCTTTCCCTCACTCCCCTCCTCCTAGTACTACAACTATCAGAATGTACTAGTTCTATGTTCCATGATCTCAGACCCCTCCCAGGGGCAAAGGTAGTAATACCTTTCAGATGACTGACATCATTACTCATAGATATCTTATTTACCCTGTAAAAATACTTAATGTCACATGAAAAGATGCTCAACATCATTAGTCATTAGGGAAATACAAATCAAAACCACAATGAGATACTACTTCATTCACACCCACTAGGATGGTTATAATAAAAAATGTGAAAAATAACAAAAATAACAGTGTTGGTGAGGATTAGAGCACTTAAAACCCTGGTACATTACTAGTGGGAATGTAAAATGGTGCAGCCTCTGTGGAAAACAGTTTGGTGGTTCCAATGACACAAACAAATGGAAAAAATCTCATGCTTGTGGATTAGAAGAGTCAATATTGTTAAAATGTGCATACTGCCCAAAGTGATTTACAGATTCAATGAAATTCCCATCAAAATATCAATATCATATTTCACAGAACTAGAAAAAAAATCCTAAATTTCATATGGAATCAAAAAAGGGCCTGAATAGTCAAAGCAATACTAAGCAAAAAAAGAGCAAATCCGGAAGCATCACATTACCAGACTTCCAATTACACTTCCAGCCTATAGTAACCAAAACAGCATGGTACTAGCATAAAGGCAGACACATAGATCAATGGAACCGAATAGAGAACCCAGAAATAAAACCACATAGCTACAAGCAACAGATTTTTGACAAAGCAGACAAAAACATATACTGGGGAAAGAATGCCCTAGTCAATAAATGGTGCTGGGAAAATTGGAGACCCATATGCAAAGAATCAAATTGGGTCCCTATCTCTCATCATATACAAAAATTAACTCAAGATTGATTAAAGACTTAAATGTAAGACCTGAAACCATAAAAATTCTAGAAGAAAACATACGAAAAACTCTTCTAGATGTTGGCCTAGGCAAAGAATTTATGACTAAAACCCCAAAGCAAATACAGCAACAATAAATATAAATAAATAAGACTTAATTAAACTAAAAAGTTTCTGCACAGTAAAGGAAATAATCAACAAAATAAATAGACAACATACAGAATGGGAGAAAATATTCGTAAACTATACATCTGACAAAGGACAATCATCCAGAATCTATTAAAAAAATACTCAAACCAGTCTGCAAGAAAAAACCAAATAACCCATTCAAAAAATGGGCAAAAGATATGAACAGATGTTTTTCAAAAGAAGATATACAAATGGACAAAAAAATATGAAAAAATGCTCAATATCACTAATCATCAGACGAATGCAAATTAAAACCACAATGAGATACCACCTTACCCCTGTCAGAATGGCCATTATTAAGTCAAAAAACAACAGATGCTGGCACGGATGCAGTGAAAAGGGAATGCTTATACACTGTTGGTGGGAATGTAAACTAGTACAACCTCTATGGAAAACAGTATGCAGACTCCTCAAAGAACTAAAAGTAGACCTACTAATCACACTATTAGGTATTTACCCAAAGGAAAGGAAGTCATTTTATACAAAAGACACCTGGACCTAAATGTTTATCACAGCACAATTCACTATTTTGCAAAGATACATAAACACACACACACACCATGGAATACTACTCAGTCATAAAAAGGAATGAAATAATGTCTTTTGCAGCAACTTGGATGGAACTGAGACCATTATCTTAAGTGAAGTATCTCAGGAATGGAAAAACACATTTCTCACTTATAAGTGAGGCTAAACAAGGGATATATACGGTCATAAACTGGTGTATTGGACACTGGAGACTAAGAAGGGGGGAGGGAGGGTGGGAGGAGTGATGAAGAATTATCTATCGGGTACCAGGCACACTATTCTGGTGACAGAGACACTAAAAATCCTGACTCCTGCATTGTACAATTCATCCATGTAACAAAAACACTTGTACTCTCTAAATCTATTGAAATAAAAAAAAGTTTAGTTTTTAAAAAGAACTAAAGGGAAAAAGAGGAATTGAAAACAGGAACTCAAACAAATACTTGTGCAGAAATGCTCATAGTATCATTATTCACAATAGCCAAAAGACGGGAACACCCAAATGTCCGCCAATGGATGAATGGATAAACAAACTATGGTATATATGTAATTAGATATTATTCAACCATAAAAAGGGATGAAGTGCTGATACATGCTCTAACAACGTGGATGAACCTTGAAAACATTATGTTAAATCAAAGAAGCCAGACACGAAAGGTCACATATTGTATGATATCATTTATGTGAAATATTCAGAACAGGTAAATACATAGAGGCAGAAAATAGAATTAGAGGTTGCTTAGGGCTGGGGGAAGGAGGCGATGGAAAGTAATTGCTTAACGGGTATGGGGTTTTATTTGGGGATGATAAAAATGTTTTGGAACTAAACAGAGGTCAAGGTTGCTCAGTATTTGTGTACTAAATGCTGCTGAATTTTTCACTTTAAAATAATTAACTTTATGTTAAATGAGTTTCACCTCAATTTTTAAAAAAATGCTTAAGACCATTAAAAAGTAACCAAGAATGAGAATAATGACCCATGAACATTGGAAAGCAGGGGTTATAGCTCATAAAATTGTGTATTCCCACAGAGGCTAGCAAAATGCCTGGTATGTAAGTCCTTAATAAATAGCTGTAGAATGAATGAATGAGGGAACAAATTTCCAGTACTACATAAAGTATTTTGCGGTAGTCAGCTACCAGCCCTGCCCCCGAGGGCAGCTGCCAACTCTGCATCTCACCCGGTGATGACTCCATCGAAGAGCGGCAAAGCATCTGTGGGCTAGAAAAACTTTTCCCATTGGCCCAATACTTTGAGATTTAGTAAGGAATCTGTGTCATTTTTTTTTCTCAACTTAAAATTGCACATTTTGTTATCCTGGTTAGAGAGATGCCACCGACTGAAATATCCTGCCTCAAGAGTGGATGATGTCAGCATCTCATTATCAAAATTTTCCTTCCTGCAAAGCTTTCGTGTTTTTGCAGAGAATGTTCCAGTTTAATGTCAAGCCCCTTAAAATGCAGGGTTGAAACTAACTGCAAGGGAAAAATAGCTCTGTTGTAGTGTTAATACAAGGTGGTTAAACCATTCAAACCAAAAATCACAGTTGAATGTCCTGAAATAAGTTGAAGCTTATTCCCAGGCCCCAATTCTAGGCTGAATTCATTTTGTAACTCGCTCGGCATCTCAAGTTCTAAAGTCTCTTGCCTGACACTCTTGCTTTCTTTAGTGCCCAACCTGACTATAGGTGAGATAACCTCAAAAGACTTTTTGAGTTTTAAATATTTTATAATAATTGTATGTTCTCCAAGCCCAATATGGGATGAAGACAGGATCTGGTGAAGTTTTTGTCATTTGTTTTAGTGATGTGGAATTTTCAGAATTTCAATACAAATTTATCATTCCCAAAGCCAGATATGCTATTGGAAGAAGAGTTTTCATGGAAAATATACTTAAGAACTAACTGTAACAGTGTTCTTAGAAGCCACTGCTTATACTGCCTAAAAGATCCTTAATTAATACTACCTTGATAATGTGATGTCCAGATCAACCCTGGTGATTGCTCTCAGAATAAAAATATAGACAGGATTTTTGTGGTTTAGGAAGCAATTTCACGTATCTTTTCTAATTTGATTTTTCCAACTACCAATTAGATGAGTGGGACAATTATTGTTATGTCTGTTCAGAAACTGAAACTTAAGAGCTTTAGGGGTTGGTTCAAAGTCACATACTTAGTAAAAGCACAGACTAGGCTTGCATCCAGTTTTTTAAAAACCATAACTCTAGACTCTCACTTCTATACCAATGCTTCTCATCTCTTTGTTCCCCGTAATCCCATGTGATCCCCAAGCCCTACAAACATCAGTAAACCATCAAAATAATTGGAGAGATTTTCTGAAGAGATCTGGCCTATCTTGCTTCTGTTTGCCTTGCAGAGAGTTACTATGCCCTCAGTTCCTGGTGCAGCCCTCAATGTTTTTTTTGCGCGGAAATGGGAATATAAAAGATAACATGGGTGGAAACTAAGTTTCTCTTTCAAGTTATCCACCTATTGTCTATAAAGCTGATGTTTACTGAAGGCTCAGGAAAAAGCAGTGGGATTCTTTTCCAATTCCTATTGTGATTTTTAATTTCTTGCTATTCCCTGATCTCTTTTTATTAAGCACATTTCTGCCATGCACAAGTGTGTATCCTTTCCAAAAGGAGAGAGGCCTGATGTTTGCTGTGCTATCTGTGATTTTTCTAGCCCATGGATTTCCTTTCTTTCTGTCCTATAGTTAATACTTTCACCACATGGTGCTTTAGCAAAGCACAATACATGTTTCAGCACGTTTTCCGCTCTGGGTTATTGCAGAGTGCCGGGTTGTAACCGAACTCTTCCCCAACCTGCTGCTTTCACTGCCTCAGCACGACCCAGAGGGGGCCCTCCACAGCCCCAGAGTCTGTATGGGTCACAGACGGGCCCACCTGAACTTCTTCTCTAACACTAGATTCCGTTAACTGCCAGTGCTGGTTCTAATTCTAAATCTTGGGGAAGTGCCAAGTTGGGTGAAGAAAATATCTGCTGTGGTCACTCCTCTTATGGAGTCACTCTGGATCAACTCCCTACTTTCCTCCTCTGGAACTTCCTTCCCTGCTAGGAGGGAATTGGCAGGGCAGGAAAGCAAACAGGCTCATAAACAATTTATTTATTTCTGCTTTTTGGACCACACCAAAGGGAGAGACGAGAGGCATCTGCCACGCCTCTCTGGCTCCAGCGCACGGCCTCAACGCATTTCCTTTTATTCACAACTCAACCTCCTCCCCAAATGGGCTTAGGTATTTTCCCTGCACAAGCTCCACACCGGTTTCTGCCTCACTCTTGTGGTTGTAGGCAGGTCCACTGTGAAGCCTCCTCTTTCTTGTTATTCCTGAGTCATTCCTGCATCACCAAGAACCAGGCTGGAAAAGACAGGGTCTTCTATTTCAACTTATCCAATTAATTCTATTTCTACCAAGAAAATATAAACACAAATATTCCCACATATAACCTTTTATGAGTGATCTTTCAATTTCTGCCACATTGAAAACAATAGCCTTTCCTCCTGAATAGTTCTACCAAGTTCTCCCTCATCTCACAAATATACTTACTTTTACATAGTTCTTGTCTTCTAATAAGGAGAGAATTTACCCATTTACCCACACTAACTGCTTGCATTTCCCTCACCTCTCTTCTTTTCATTGGGACTGCCTACCTTCTCATCTCATGTTCATTATTAACCCTTTGAGATTGTGCTTTGTGAGGCTTTCATGTGTGAAAGTTGTCAGAATCAAAATGGAGTCACTTGTGTTAAAAAAAAAAAAAATCCTGACAAATAGAGCCAAGAAAGACTGTAAAGAGAAGGGTTCTTGGCTGAGGATGGTGGCTCATGCCTATAATCCTAGCACTTTGGGAGGCTGAGGTGGGAGGAATGCTTGAAGCCAGGAATTCAAGACCATCCTGAACAACATGGCGAGACCCCATCTCTATTAAAGATACAAAAATTAGCCAGGTGTAGTGACACGCATCTGTAGGCCCAGCTACTCAGGAGGCTGGGGCAGGAGGATCACTTGAGCCCATGTGCCCAGGAGTTTGAGGTTGCAGTGAGCTGTGATGATACCACTGTTTTGAGACTTTGTCTCAAAAAAGAGAGAGAGAGAGAGAGAGAGAGAGAGGTGTTCTCATACATACATGCCTGATAACAAAAACTATCACAAAAGATTGCAAAAACCACAACCTTGCACAAAAGCCATCACAACTCTACACAAAAAATACTTCTGTGAGGACATCTGCTCAGCAACTGCCTGTCCAGCCTTGGACTGGTGTCACCCTTGTTATTGACCCTTGTAGGCAAGGATAATTATCTCAAAACAATTATATATCCTTCTTCATTTTTCCTTTAAAAATTTTTGTCTTCCTTTACCTCCCTGAAAACGCACACAGTTTCCTAGGGCACACGTATTCACTTGCAATGCCCTATTCCCAAATAACTACCATTGTCTTATAGAGAGCCTCTCTTTGTTTGTTGTTTAGGTTGACGCATGACATACCCCCTGCTAAGGTGGCCATTTTTTGACATCTGCCAACAAGCCATGAGTTTGTGAATTACCAGAGAGTCCAGAGCCCAGAACACTTAAATCTACTATTTTTGACTTGAGCTAAGCAGAAAAAGAAGCTGCTGCCCAGGTAGAAATGAATCCCCGCTGCAATACAAAAGGGTTATTAAGAGGCAGCTGCTATCATCATTGCCCTTTACCAAATAAGAAAAGTGGGGTTCAGATAAGTACATTGTCCAGATGTTCGCAATTCATAAGTGGCAGAGCTGGGCCCCAAACCCGAGGCAGCTGGCACAACCGCCACACCAACCCACCATCACACCCAGCCAAATTGCTTTGCTCCAATTGCAGGCTCACTAACAAGCCTTTTGCTAGTAATTTGGTTTCCTTTGTGGCTCTCGTGAAGACTTCGAATTTACAGACCAGCCATAAAGAGTATATTTGGTCTCCACATTTACCCCTATAAATTAACAAATTGACGTCTTCTAAATTAAAACAATATTGATTTATCCTAATCTTTAAAACTTTTCCAAAGTATTTCTGACCCATTGACATCCAAGACAAATGAGTTTACTTCAAAGTCTCACCCTTCTCCTGTGCTCTTATTGCCCACGCTCTAGTTACTCCTCGTTGCACTATTGTCTTTAGTATTCCCTCACTGCACTCTGGTAGCAGTCAGGGTGATTGACGCTGGTCACCACAACCCTGAGTGACGAAGGCCTGTTTCCCTCACGTGGCACAGTCTGATATAGGGTGTGCACCTCTCGTCCATCACGTAGCTAAACCATCTGGCATTTGGAGTCTTTAAGGTCACCACATGAAGAAACACAACAGTAGAAGGGCCACATGGATGTATTTAAGGAGCAGTTTAAATCATTTTCAATTATGTTCCATTAGTCAGAACCCAATCACATGACCCCAAGCGTGCAAGGGAGGCTGGAAAATGCAGAGAAATGCATAGCTAGCTGGCAAGCTGTAACAGCCTCTGCCACAAGACTTCATTCGTGTTGAGCACAGACAGTTGAAAAATGTCAGTAAAGAATAGGAAGTAAAAATCTTAAATCTTAAAGCCCATTCATCGACTGTCAGTTAAGTCTTCCAGATGTGCTTATATGGCTATATAGATACACACATATGTATAAAGCACATATATATGCTTTCTTAAATGGCATGATATTGCACACACTGCTTTATAGCCTGTTTTATTAACAGAACATTTTCCATATCAATACCTACATGAGTCCATCAAAATTCTTAGTTATTACATAACCATCTATTTTATAGTTATCCCATAATTTGTTTAAGCATTTCCCTACTATTTCACATTTAAATTATTTGAAATTGTTTTTCTATATTATGAATTATACTATATAAGCATTCTTGTAAATACATCCTTATAAATAATACACCTGTGTGAACTTGTGACATGAGGTTAAACTCCTAGAAATAGAATTGTTCAGCCAAAATATATGCAATTTTAGATGCTTTTTATATCATTGTCAAGTAACCCTATATAAATGTCATATAATTTACACTCCTTTATAACATTCAAATAATTTCAGCCTATTATGGTCTTACTTTCTACGAATGTTTTTGTGATTTTGTGACAGTGGCTTCAATTTTGCTATTATTCAACATTAGTGCTGTTAAACTCTTCTTAGGGTTGATTGCAACCTTTAATCAGACACTCACAGATGCTCAAGATGGACTAAGCTCACTACAGTTCATCTCTCTCACTGATTAGAACTAAAAACCCAACAAAAACCAAAAGCTACTACCTGAGGACTCGGAAAAGTAAACAGGAACAGGCATATTGGGGAAGGAATTCAGAACCTGAAGAATCACCAGTATGGTGGTGAGTTTCCTAGTTTCTTTCCTCTCCTTTATCTCCTGGTTTTGACCTAAAGACAGGCTAAATCAAGAAACTGTGGAACAGGTGCGAACAGCAAAAACTCTGAGAAAAATCCATTTTCCTGACCAGAAGACCAAGAAAGAGAACTTGTGATAGGTGCAGAATGTGAGGGAAATCCCTAGCTACTATTGTTTTCTTTTCTCTCTTTAAATAGACATATAATAATTGTCCGTATTTTGGGGATACATAGTGATGTTTTGATATATATAATGTATAGTGATCAGAGCAGAGTAATTAGGATATCCATCATCTTGAACATTTATCATTTCTTTGTGTTGGGAACATTCTCTTCCAACCCTGCAGAGATCAGCCTGCTGCGGTGATAATGGTGGCCCTTAGCACAGACACCAAAAGTCTCTAGAGGAAACCTGTTTCTCTGGACAGTGAAATCAGGAACCCAGCTGCCTGTTGTGCAGAGAGTGGGTAGAATCTTCCTTATTATTTTCTCTCTCTTTTTTCTCTCCACGTCACCCCAAAGGCAGACCTAGTGATGCAGACCTACACAACAGAACCAAAAGACTATAACTCAGAGAACCCCACCCTTCTGGCCAGAGGTACAGGGAAAAGAGATGTCTAGAAGCCAGAGAGGAGAGACCTGGAGATAGGGATCACCTAGTTCTATTTATGGATTGGCATATGGCCCAGGCTCATCCCCAGACAACATGTGTATGGAATGCCTTTAAAGAAGCACAGTAAAGGCATTAAGGCATTAAGAACTAAACTATGATATAATCCACCCCACAAGTCCCTGAATGGCTCTTGCAAGAGGCAGACTTAAACGGCATAGTTAAGGCTTTGAAAACTGAACTGACATTACTCAAAATAAAAACAGCAAGAAAAATGTAAACAATTCTCAAGGGAAAAGAGGATCAGTAGATGCCAATCCTGAGATGACCCAGATGTTGGGATCATCAGGTGAAGACTTTACAGCAGCTAGTGTAACTATCCTCCACGAGGTAAAGGTGGATACTCTGGAACTGAACGTAAAAATAGACCCTCTCAGCAGAAAAATAAAAATTATTATTTAATAATTTAAATAGGAATTTTAGAACTGAAAAATTTAAAACAAATTAAAGAACTCACTTGATGGATTCAATAGCAGAATTTTTTCTTTTTTGAGATGGAGTCTCATTCTATCACCTGGGTTAGAGTGCCGTGGTATCAGCCTAGCTCACAGCAACCTCAAAACTCCTGGGCTCAAGCAATTCTCCTGCTTCAGCCTCCAAGGAGCTGGGATTACAGGCATGTGCCACCATGCCCAGCTAATTTTTTTTCTATTTTTAGTAGAGACCAGGTCTCACTCTTGCTCAGACTGGTCTTGAACTCCTGACCTCAAGCAATTCTCCCAGGTCGGCCTCCCAGAGTGCTAGGATTATAGGCATGAGCCACCGTGCCTGTCCTCAACAGCAGAATAGAAATAACAGAGGGAAAATTCAGTAAACTTAAAGACGGAACAATAGAAATTATCCAGTTGGAAGAATAGAAAGAAAAAAGATTGAGAGAAAGAGAAAACATCACAGACCAGTGGGGCAATAACAAAAGGTTCAATATTCATATCATTGGACTCCCTGAAGGAGAAAAGAAAGAGATTGGTGCCAAAAAATATTTGAAGAAGTAATGTCTAAAAACTTCCCAAATTTGGCAAAAGACATAAGTTAAAACCGCAATGATGTACAGCTGATCCTTATTATTCATGGATTTCATAATTGCCAGTTAGCCCAGTCATGAAAATTTATTTGCAATCTCAAAATCATGGCTCTTTCTCAGTCATCTGTGGAGGTTCAGAGCAATGGAAAACTTGAATTGCCCACCTTGCACATCCCCAGCTAAGGTCCAACAAAGTGACACTGGGCCCTCTTGTTTCAGCTGTCATGCGGAGAGGACCATGGGATGCAGGCGGTGGGGAGCCGTGCAGGGTAGCTCAGGAAGCTCAGGCTCTGGAGTCCGCTGGATGGGCTGGAATCTGAACTCTTAGCGGTGCAGCCTCAGGCAAGTCACTTAACACTTCTGAATCTTGTTTTCTCTTTTATAAAATAAAGAAAATAGAATCTCTCAGAATGAGTTTTTTGGGGATTTAGGATTATAATCTATGTAAAATATATTAGATATATACACACATGTATATCTATGTACGTATTTCCCCTAGCAGCAACGAATGATTCTGTATTCATGAATTCAGTGTTTACTGCAACTTTATAAACCATAACTACTACAAATAATGGGAATCGACTGAATTTTATGGATGAATATATTATTCATCCATAAAAAGGAATCAAGTATATGTTACAACATGGTCAAATCTTGAAAACATTAAGCCTAGTGAAAGGAGCCAGTCACAGAAGGTATGTATGGTTCCTTTATAAGAAATATCCATAATAGGCAAATCCACAGAGAAAGAAAGTAGGTTACTGGTTTTGCCAGGGGGTAATGGGGAATAGGCAGTGACTGCTAATGGGTATAAAGTTTTCAGGGGTGATGAAAATGTTCTGGAATTAGGTAGTGGTGATGGTTGTATACTTTGTCTATATACCAAAAACCACTGAATTCTATTCTTTAAAAGAATGAGTTTTATGATATGTGAATCATATCTCTATTTAAAAAAGAATGATATTCCACTACAGACCTATCAGAATGCCTAAATTTTTAAGAAAAAACTGATAATACCAAGTGTTGACTAGGATGTAGAGGGATTAAAACTATCATACACTGCTGGTGGGAACATAAAACGGTACAATCACTTTTGAAAACAGTTTGTCAGTTTCCAGTAAAATTAAATATACACTTAACATACAACCCAGCAATCCTACTCCTAGGTTTATCCAAGTGAAATGCTATGTTCACACAAAAACTTACATGTAAATGTTTATTACAGCTTTATTTGTAGTCACCATAATCTGGAAACAACGCAAATGTCCCTCAACTGGGAAATGGATAAAAAATTAGTGGTATAGCCATACAATGGAATACTATTCAGCAACAAAACAAAATGAACTATGGATACATGTAGTGATATGAATTTCAGTGGCATTTTGCTAAGTGAAAGAAGGTAGATTCAAAAAAGCTACATATTGTATGATTACATTTATATGAAATTCTGGAAAAGTCAAAACTATAAGAATAGAAAACAAGTCAGCAATTGCCAGGGATTAAAGGGAGGGGAAGATTTAACTACAAAGGAGTGACAGAAGGGAATTTTGGGGGATAGTAATCATACTATTCCATATCCTGATTATAGTGGTGATTACGGGACTCCACACATTTGTCACATAGCACATAACTGTACACCCAAGAGTGGACTTTTATTAAATGTAAATTAAAAATAAAATTCTTTAAATTCACTGATAAAAAACACAACTTTATAAATCAGAACATTACTTGATAGATAGTTTTTTCCTTTTCTGTTTTGGAGTATTAAACTGATTTTTGAAAAAGCAGTCAGTTGCTCAGGCTGGTCCCTGGAGGATAGCTGGGTAGGTCGGGGCACTGTGTCCAAAAAGGCCAGGGTGGATCAACACAGCCAGAACAGCAGCAAGCAGCAGGCCCAGGTCCCACTTAATGTCCCACACGCCACATTATCAAGGTGCACAGGACCATTCAGCCTGGAGGGCTGAACTTCCCACAGAGAGAGGCTTACAAAAGTTAAACTCAGGATCCCTTCCAAATTGGCTAGAGGAGAGTGACAGTGGTGCCAGTTCTAGAATGTTCAGAGGAGAAACAAAGGCAGAGGTGCTGTCATGCAGCCTGAGGCCACATGGCAGAGACAGGGATAAGAATAAGCGCTGAAAGGAGTATGAGGAGAGAGGGGAGGGGCAGGAGAAGAAAGGCTACTGTCTCCTGACCCCTGGCCCCCTGGCTGACGCACTGCAGAAACAATATTTCAGCATATTCTGTGGTATGTGCACTGCTGGTTATAATGCTGGATTCTTTTAAAAGTATAAGAAAGCAGGGGTTTTTACTTTAAGAATTATGAATTTTGTTACCTTCTATTTATGGCTTTTCATTTATGAAAATTAATATAAAGAACAGTTAATATAAAGTTTTCTTTTAAAGATATTTATTTTTAAAACTCTAAGTCAACTTGAGGAAAATCTTAAATGATAGCAAAAATCATAAAGGCAATGCATGAATGCCTGAAATTTAGAAAATCCAGCATTATCTGATACACCAAATAACACAGCCTAGGGAAAGTGGACTTAGCCCTAGGTTACAGAAGAAGAAATTGAGGTTCTACACAAATACTCATATGGTCATAATTTAATTTCAGGTCTATCTGACCCCAAAATGTGTGGCTGTGTTTCAGGAGACCCCACTGTCCAAGACCTCCCCAGCCATGACAGATGTGACCACCTTTGTGGCAGAAAGCTATGAGCAGCACTGTGTGTTGAAGATTCAACACCCACTAGTCCTGTGACCTGGGATAAGTGACTTATCTTCCCTAAGTCCTGTTTTCCTTATGTGAAAATGGAGAATGGTGACAATACCTACCTTATATATTTGTACTGAGCATTGGTTATTGAGAGCTTAGTAGAATGCCTGGCACATACAAAATGCCCCATAAATGTTAGCTATGATTGCTATTGTTACTAATATTAGTAAGACTCATTCAGGCGTTTAGACTGCGGTATGGATAGTCTAAATGCCTGGATGAGGGTATGGATAATGCTGGCCAGGCCAAGCTTGGAAAATGGAACCAGATTGAGACTCCACCTTGGAAGAGGGCGTCAGGGACTCCAGCTTGGAACTGTTGGGACAAGCAGGATCTAACCAGTTGTACTTCAGGCACTGCCTAGGGACAGGAGAATGTAGCCAGGGTTCTGGAGCCAGTCTGCCTGGGACAAATGACTTAACTTCTCTGTGCCTCAGTTTACTCATCTGTGAAATGGGAATAACAATAATTACCCTATAGGATGATATGGTAAGGGTTATGTGGATTCTCTTTTCTCTTCAAGGAAGCTAGTGATTGTGGCAGTGGTGTCTGCTCAGAAGACCGTGACACTGGACCTCAGTATCCGCAGACACCCTCGGTACTTCTTGTGGACATAGCTGACCCTGGTCAACCATAAAAACACTGCTCCAAGAAGGACCACTGGCCTTGGGGCTAGCTCAGAGGTCACATGGACGAAGGGCTCGGCATCCAGCCACCGCATCCATGGAGACATTTCTAATGTTCCCTTTGTTCTCCTCCCCTTTGCAGGGGACCCACCTTCCTGAACAACATTTAACTCCAAGCATTTCTTAATTTCTCCAAGTCTCTTTTTTATTTCGTATCATTCTGCTGATCTCTGTCCAGGGATACTTAAAAATGCTCAATTAGGAGAAACAATGAACATGAACAGAATCAATAGACCTTGAAGAGTCCTGCCAGCAACCCTAAACAGGAAGTAAGAAAGGATCGAAGACGCTGGCAGGGGAAGTAACTGTATTTAGGGTGGTGTTGGTCTCTAGAGGTAACTAGGAGATTGATCCCCTTCCAAATTTCATGAGCAGGTCTCCCAGTCCATAGCAGAAAATCCACAGCAGAAGAAGTCAAGGAGCCACTAGGGTGGGGACAGAGACTGGTGGGAGGAACTAGGCTGACCACCAAGGAGGTGGCCCAGGACTCCTGCAGGTCCTGGTGTGAGTTCAGTCACTCCTCAGCACTTGTGACCACCTCTCTTGGGATGAGCATATAGATGACCTGGGGGCTCTGGGGAAAACACTTCCAGCCTTTCTGCATGACCCTGATCAAGTGTGAAAACTGGGGTTTCCAGGCAGCTGCCAGAGGAGCCAGGTTAGGGGCGTGGTGCTGGCAGTGGTTTCCACTGCAGGCCTGGCCCACGAAAATGCACTGGGCAGGTGAGTCAGCTGCCTCAGCCTCCCATTCCAAAGCAGGGAGACATGATTTTCAGGCTGCTGTCACTGGAGCTGGGCCCAGGGACTCACAGTTAGTGAGCTGTGGGCACCTGTCTGGCTTCCTTGTACCTCACAAAAATCTGCACCAAGACCAAATACCATCTCCTGGAAACAAATTATTTTTAAAAATTCATTGGCTTACTGGGAGGTGCAGAGTCCCCATAGAACACCGATGACATCCAGAGGAGGAAGGAGAAAATTCTGGGCAGACTGCATTGCAGAGCTGAGGATAAAGCAGCGCCGCAGAGGAAACAAATCCTGAGGACAGAGGAGAGTCCTGAAATGAACTGCGCTTCTGTGAAACCACAGGGGAATGCACCCTCCGTGGGTCTTTTCCTCTCTGCGTCCATTCTTGTCCCCACCATGGTCTAGCATCCTCATGTCGGCCCTAGCCATCGCTTAAACATTAACACTAAATTTGAGGCACAGCATCTGTAGTCCCAGCTACTAGCAAGGCTGAGGCAGATTGCTTGAGCTCAAGAGTTGGAGTCCAGCCTGGGCAACACAGTGAGACCCCACCTCTAAAAAAGGGGGGGGGGAAACTAAACTTGATTGTCTCCCTTAATTGCTTAAAGCCTTTCAGTGCTGTTGGGGTGAAGCGCAAGCTTCTCACCATGCCTACCATTGCTGACAGGACGGCCCCACCTCCCTGCTCTCTTGCCCATAACTTCACGTCCAGCCACACTGAATGTCCTGCCCAGGATCTGTGCCCATGCCGCTCCCACCGTCTGCAATGCTTCCTCATATTTGCTGGCTAATTCCTTTTCATTCTTCAAGTCTCAGCCCTCCCTGCCTCAACTGACTAGTTTAATTCCTCCTATGAGGTGTTGGTCACCCCCATAGGTTTTCTCATGGCACTTACTAGCCCTGCACTTACCTATCAGTGTGAGTGTCTGTTTAACATCTGCCTACTCCTGAGACTGAACTACCCAGTGGATATTTTTAAGGGAATAACTAAATGAACGAATGAATGGATCAACCAATAAAAAATGATTATAGGACTCGCTTAAGGTTATACAGCTAGAATCCCAACTCAGGCTTGTTTAAGCGAAAGCTCACGCTCGAAATAATTTTATTTTTTCTTGCAGTTTAAAACTTCCTTGAATGTATGGTTTTATCCTTGCATTTCAAGATTCTCCAAAGGGAAGAAAAATGACACCTGTACAGTTAGGAGAAAAGTGTAGAAAGGGCCAAGAGTCCAGGGTTACAAGAGGCTAGAGGTCTGGGTGGCTTGTTGGAAAACAGGGGAAGGGATGAGAACCAAGTGGATGTCACTCCTGGAGAACGTGGCCTGACCCTGAGCAGCTGCTCCTAGGGAGGGAATCGATGCTCGTTAGTCCCTATGAGAGAGCCTGGGCAGCTCCGGTCAGGGCAGGAGTGGCCGCAGCACAGATTCTCAGCCCTGCCTCAACCTAAATTGGGGAAGGTAGCCCGTTCCTCAAGACATCCCTGCCCCCTGCTGAAAGCCATCTAATCCTACACCAAACCTCCATGCCTGTGACGTGTGGGGCGCCCCTGGCGCTGTGCAAAGCACAGTGTGTGCAATCGTAAGCAGCAGCCCTGATGGACAAGTGGTCCGTTAAATAAGGTCTTGATTAAAACCATGAGGAAACTTGGGAATTGTTTAGCAGTGCTTCTTTGCAAAAAGAAAACTACCACACTGGTGTGTCTCCCAGGAGAAATTTTATGAAGAGCTCCCCTGATTGCTTCTGGCCGAGCTCCTCCCTGCTCT